>NW_012037161.1:0-3429 GCF_000956235.1 Wasmannia auropunctata | reverse complement strand
CAGAAATCAATCATAATAAAGAATCACTAAGCACTCATTGATCAAATTTTTCTGTTGAATGCAGCCGTTTTTTCGATGATTTGTGCTTATGTATGCGTGCGATATTGATGTAGCAATGTGTAGTAATGTATTGATATTTATTGCTACATTAATGTTACATATACATACACACGTATTTTTATACACTTTTCTCTTAAAACTCCTAGGCTTATTTATAAAAGCATAATATTCTTTCATGGAATCTCGAGAGCGGATCAAATTTATTTAAAATATATACAGGGTATAAAACTTATATAAAGCAAATATTATGAGTCGACGCGAAAAATCAATAACTAAACTGTAATTTTTCATAATTTTCGTTTTTCATACGAAATCCACCCTATACATTCTATCCATCCGCTCTTTGTTATTGCTTATATTTTAATTCTGGAGAAGGATTTCCAAAATCTGTAAATGTAATACGTACGAAAACTTGGTACAAAAATTATTGCGTTTAATTGGTAAAATCAGACGACTTTAGGATCCTCTTAAATAGTAAGAATATGGAAGAACAACGTTATTTTCTGATAATTTTTTAAATATAATTTAATAAAATTTATTTTTTTACATAATTTATTTTATATTTATTTTTTTAATAATAAAATTTTGTTTTTTTTTAGGGCGAAAATGTAGATGATAATGGCCAGAAACTTCCCCAAAAAGGAGACGTTGAACTCTTGTGTGGTGGACCACCATGTCAGGGGTTCAGTGGCATGAATCGTTTTAATTCACGACAATACTCACTATTTAAAAATTCTCTTATCGTTACGACTTTATCTTACTGCGATTACTATAGACCGAAATACTTTGTGATGGAAAACGTGCGAAATTTTGTATTCTGTAAAAAGAATATGGTGCTAAAATTAACCATAAGATGCCTTATTCGTATGGGTTATCAGTGTTCCTTTGGTATTGTCCAAGCTGGAAGTTATGGAGTGCCGCAAACGAGAAGAAGGTATTTATTTATTTCATTTTCTTTTATTCAATCAAAATAATATACCTAAATTTCTCAATAATATATCTCATTTAATTTTCTTAATAATTTAGAATGATTCTCATAGCCGCTGCACCTGGAGAGATACTTCCAAAGTTTCCAGAACCAACGCATGTGTTCAGTAAACGCTGTTGCTCGTTGACTATAATGATAGATAATAAAAAGGTATGTTCTTACATTTTATATTAATATATACTTATGATATGTATATACAGGGTGACTTGAAATTCGCGAATCAAAATATCATAGCAAGAAAGTCTTCGAAAAATTAAGTAAAAAAGTTATTTGTAAATTTTTGTTTTAAGCAATAGTTTTTGAGATGTAAGGGTTTAAATTTAGTCAATTATAGATTAGTAATCGCGTGAAGTGCGCGACCACTAACACTATTGACATGCTCACGGACATGTTTCCGTTTAATCGTAATCTATAATTGACTATATTTAAACTTTTATATATCAAAAACTACTGCTTAAATTAAAAATTTACAAATAACTTTTTTACGTAATTTTTTGAAAACTTACTGTAATATTTTGATTCGCGAATTTCAGGACACCCTGTATACTTACATGTAATATGTTAGCTGATTACGGAATCCGTATTGCAAACTATATTTTATTTAAATATTTGTCATTTTTATTATATAAATAATACAATAAACTAGAAATTATTAAGATCAAGTCGATATAGTGAAAAATATATAATTTATTGATGCTGTTCTATTATGAAATTCTTTTTTTGTCCTAATAATGTATGTACATTTTAGTATAATATCAACTATGCTTGGAAGGAGTCTGCTCCATACAGAACAATCACTGTAAAAGATGCCTTATATGATTTACCAGAAATTAAATGTGGTTCGAATATAGAAGAAATGTCTTATGTTGGTGAACCAATAACATATTTTCAGAGGAAGGTAATTGTCACAGGAACTAACATAATCTTACTTATATTTGAAAACAAATATTAAAATTCTCACTTGATTTACTTCAGATGAGAGGTAAACCATATCAGTCGATATTGACAGATCACATATGCAAAGAAATGTCGCCGCTTGTAGAAGCGCGAATGAGCCTTATTCCAACTACAAGCGGTTCTGATTGGCGTGATCTGCCGAACATTGTGGTGCGATTGAGTGACGGTACCTTTTCCAAGAAATTGTACGTATAAAATCTATTGGGATTAAGTTAATTTTGTTTAAAGTTTTTTTTCTATCACAGAGTGAGGATATTTTCCAAAATTCCTAGTGTCATGCAATTAGTCGAATTTTTTACATGACAAGCAATTGTGTACTTTGGCATTGAGGCACCTAATATTCTGTCCTTTCCTTTATTATTCTACAAATTTATTATTCTACATTAAAGGGAAACTCTACAAGACTAACAAAACAGTGATTTTTAAGAATTTTTTTTAATTAACTGTAAAATGAAAGGATACAATTTCAAAAATTTAACAGTATTTACTGTATATTTGAGCAATGAAAAAAATTTTTTTATTAATAAATTAATGTTTTTTTAATAAATAATAGAATGTTTTGATAACGCGCCGTTGGAGTTGTTTGATTGTGTACAATCTAAAAGGCGTAATTTTTGTCTAAAATAAAAAACCAAATTTTTTTTAAATTTTTATAAAATTATCTTCTATATGACCTAACAAAACATTAAAAATTTCAATAATTGGGTAAGTTATGACAATTTAAAAACAGTTAAAATTTTTATGAAAAAATTTGAACTTTTTTTTGCAAAAAATTAATTTAATTTTTGTTGTAATATTATTAGTTCATATAGGAGGATAATTTTATAAAAATTAAGAAAAAAATTTGGTTTTTTCATTTTAAACGAAAATTACGTCTCTTATATGTATTGTATACAACTCCAGCGACGCGACGTTATGAAGACATTCTATTGTTTATTAAAAAAACATTAATAACAAAATTTGTTCCACTGCTCAAATATACAGTAAAACATTGTTAAACTTTTGAAATTATTCAATTTTACTTTAGTCAAAAAAAGTTTTTAAAGATCACTGTTTTTTTTAGTCGTGTGGAGTCCCTTAAGTTTTTGTAAATTCTTTGATTACAATGATTAATTGATCAAATTTGAATTTTGTCGTTCTTTTTCTTTTTCAGAGAATATACGCACGATGACGAGAAAGCTGGGAGAAGCTCAACAAATGCATTTCGCGGAGTATGCAGTTGCAGTACCGGCAAATCACAACCATGTGATCCTACTGATAAGCAATTTAATACTTTGATTCCATGGTGTTTGCCACATACCTCGAGCCGACACAACAATTGGAAGGGTCTGTACGGGAGAATTGAATGGAAGGGATTTTTCAGTACGACTATTACAAATCCAGAGCCGATGGGTAAAATGGTAAATCGATAGATATTTAAAATA
>NW_012037160.1:0-722 GCF_000956235.1 Wasmannia auropunctata | reverse complement strand
TAAATAAAGGTCGGCTTATTACAACACGATGCTCATTATAGATCAACTTAACGTTAATCCTTTTTTTTAAATTAATTAACAATTTTTACTTACATAAAATAAAGGATCTCTTTAATAAATATACATGAAATTTGGAATATAATTTACGCATGCAGTACTTTATTTTTTGATTCATTTATAATTTACAATGTACATTATTTATTTCCCTTTTTTTTGTAGAACTAGAAATAATTTTTTTTATTTTTTCTTCTTTTTTTTTATTTTACACGTATTACTTTTTATTAACATTTTTTTCAGTATTAAATTTTTTCATATAAAAATTAAACAACTATAAATTTAATAAATAATTACAAACTTATTGATATACAAATATGAGTCATAAAAATAAAATCTAGAAATTTCTATTTAGCTATTATTTCTTATAAAATTGTTATAAAAAAGTAATAAGATATGTAAATATTTTTCTTAATCACTATATCTTAATTGTGTTTATCGATGAAATCACAACCTCAATTATACGTACCATTTATAACAATGCCCGTTAACAAGTTAAAAAATTTAATCGAGAAACTTTGAAGTATTAAACGTTTAATATTAAATTATTCTGCACATATAAATCTTAAAATAATTTTTAAGAAGACACGACACAAGTAATAATGCAATTAAAGTTTGACAAGAAAAATGTACTTTTTACTGAATTTCACTGTTTAACAAACTCTTAA
>NW_012037159.1:0-392 GCF_000956235.1 Wasmannia auropunctata | reverse complement strand
AAAAAAAAATTACCATATATAATCTGCATATATATATGATTGAAATTTGAAA
Source organism: Wasmannia auropunctata (assembly GCF_000956235.1). Taxonomy (NCBI): domain Eukaryota; kingdom Metazoa; phylum Arthropoda; class Insecta; order Hymenoptera; family Formicidae; genus Wasmannia; species Wasmannia auropunctata. Next base: position 340 of record NW_012037159.1, on the reverse strand, counting down.
ATATATGAACATATTGTGCATATAATTACATATTACTTATATATGTTTATATATATTTCTATGTTCTCATATAAAAAATTTTTTACCGGATAGTAAAATGTATATTGGATTTAATATAAAAAACGCAGGAAAAATGTCGATAAATAAGACAATTTTGAAAAAAAAAATTAAATAAACTTTTGTCGGATATGTGTTATGACAATTTTTAAATAAAGGTCGGCTTATTACAACACGATGCTCATTATAGATCAACTTAACGTTAATCCTTTTTTTTAAATTAATTAACAATTTTTACTTACATAAAATAAAGGATCTCTTTAATAAATATACATGAAATTTG
>NW_012037158.1:0-391 GCF_000956235.1 Wasmannia auropunctata | reverse complement strand
TATCCCCTGTGTGCCTTGTCGACTCAGTTATGCTATACGAAGTTATTACGTACAATCAAGCTTGAAGAATATAAAAAAATTACCATATATAATCTGCATATATATATGATTGAAATTTGAAAATATATGAACATATTGTGCATATAATTACATATTACTTATATATGTTTATATATATTTCTATGTTCTCATATAAAAAATTTTTTACCGGATAGTAAAATGTATATTGGATTTAATATAAAAAACGCAGGAAAAATGTCGATAAATAAGACAATTTTGAAAAAAAAAATTAAATAAACTTTTGTCGGATATGTGTTATGACAATTTTTAAATAAAGGTCGGCTTATTACAACACGATGCTCATTATAGATCAACTTAACGTTAATCCTTT
>NW_012037157.1:0-1202 GCF_000956235.1 Wasmannia auropunctata | reverse complement strand
TATATATATATATATATTTACACATATATATATAAATATACAGATTGTCTCATTTTATATTTTATAGTCAAATATTTTCAAATCGCTAGGTTAAATAGATAAATAAAAAAGTTGTATTGTTGCAAGGTGTATTTACCGCGATGATTAAATTGCTTTGACCATGAGTGGCATATTCAAGTTTAGCCAATTGTCACTTTCATCATTTTATAAAAATATTATGTTTCATAGACATGATCATTTAGGATTTTTTTTATTTCTTTTACTTTTATTTCAGAAAATTAATTTTAATTTTCAAATTAAAGATAAACAACCTCGAATGATCATTACCCGGAAACATGTTTTCTGGCTAATAATCATGAACAACATTCAAAATTTTTTTAATCCATTGAAAAATTTTACATCTAAAAGTTGTATGGTTTCAACGTGGACGTACAATGATAACATTGCTTTGAAAATGATTGGCGTTCTCAAGTACAGAACATTATTAGTTATTCATTTATAAAAATAATATGATTCAGAGACATGATCATTTAAGATTATTTTTAATTCTATTATCTCTATTTTAGAAAATTTATTTTTATTTTTCGAATTAAAGAAAAACAAACTTGATTGATCATGTCTCGGAGACATGTTTTCTGGCTCATAATCATGAACAACATTCTAAATTTTTAAATGCATAGAAAAATTTTTCAAACAAAAGTTTTATGGTTTCGAAGTGGACATACGATTATAACATTGCTTTTACCATGATTGACGTCGTCAGGTTCTGGACATTATCAATTATTCTTTTATAAAAAGATCATATTTCATATACATAATCATTTAGGATTTTTTCTATTATTTTAAATTTATGAATTTTTTTTATTTTTCGAATAAATGATTAACCATTTCAAATGTTCATTTCCCGGAGAAATATTTTCAGAATCATGATCATTAACAACATTCCAAAGGTTTTAGTAATTGTTCGTACTCTTTGTTTAATTTTAATGCTGGTGGTAATTAAATTTTCAAGCTTAATAAAACTGAAGATTTATCCAAGCAAAATATATTTTATAACATATTTACTATAATTTTACTTTACGTACCATCCGTTAATTTTAATTTATAATATATTTATTAATACTATTTTGAAAGACAATTAAACTAAAAATTAAATTTTTTAATAATAATCTTATAAAAAAAATTTTTAAATAAATAACAGA
>NW_012037156.1:0-618 GCF_000956235.1 Wasmannia auropunctata | reverse complement strand
TATGGACATACAAACTTGTCCTTTTGGGGACATCTCTATAGTGTCCACAAATGTATATCCTATGGACAGCTTGTAAGGCTCATGGATATCCCGACCAGAAATGGACATAAAACGGATGTCCATAGAATATCCTGTGCTGTCTGGGATTTCTCTGCCACTGAGTTTTCACGCCTAAACAAATACTGAGAGTCAACAGTAATAGGAATCGCACATGAATAATGAAACTTCTCATTAATTATGTATTTTTTCAGATAGTATTGCTTACAATTTTAGTTTTTAAATTACTGTATTTTTCAGCAAAGGTTACTATTTTTTCAATAAGCATTTACGAATTTAGACTAAAAGTCAAGAATGAGTGAAAATTCAGAGATTATTACCGTTTTTCGAGTCTCATTGTCAGTGTAACATGGAAACCACATGGAAATCCATATAGAAATCCATGTGAAATCCATGTGGAAATCCACATAGGACTCTACATGGATTTTTTCAATATATGCATTGAGATATATACATGTAAATGATTTATAATTCATAGATCATTAATATATTAAATTTGCCAATATATGGCTCACACATGTATTTTTTCATATCAAAATTCAAATTAGAATAAATTATACA
>NW_012037155.1:0-2229 GCF_000956235.1 Wasmannia auropunctata | reverse complement strand
TTTCCGGTCTCTTCGCGAGTAAACTCCGCGTAATAAAAGTCCCGCAAAGTATTGCGTAATTCGAAGTGTCCGTTATTCAGCGAGCGTTGTAAACACCGACGAGGAAAATTATCCCGATCGGACGTCGCGAGTACGGATTATACGATTCCGAAACGGATCTAGCGCGAGTTTGTTGCGTATTTATACGACGTTATTCTTGAAACATTATACGCGATTTATGGTTATTATTCATGCGTTATAGCGCTGTGTCGGTCGTGGCAGGGCCGAGTCGTTTCCGCGGCGCATTTAGTGATGCAAACCGAATTGCGTTTAACGCGCATCCCCGAACGCTGGGATTCCCGGCGAAAGGCGAGATTGCGTAATCCGCGAATTATCGTGTGCGTGGACCTTCGAGTGTGAGTGCGTGGAAGCGTGTATGTGAGCGTTTGAACTTTTGAAAATAAACATTATAAACATTTAATCAAACAAAGTCTAATTCTTCTGCGGACCTCACAAAAATCGCGTGCGCTCACATTCCGAACTTATTGAACGAGAATATCGTAGACTGCCGCCAACCAGAAGGAAGGACAAGGATCCAGAAAACCTGGGCGGCTGATCCGAAGAGAATTACCTTCTCTGTTAAAGGTTAAACAGGGTGGCGACCGCAGTAAGTGAAACAGTTACCTGAAACGCGAAGGGTAAAGTTCATTGGTATTATATGAAAACTGTTTTGTCGGTCACGTGAAAATAAAATACCCAAAATAAAATTGGCACTTATATTCGGAATATCAAGAACCGTGCGGGCGCACGAAAGTGCGCTGACGAAAGGGGTCTTCGGGAATAAAGTCCGATGGTCATATTAAGTGGATTTCACATTTTCGCCGATTTCATGAAAACGGGCACAAATTTCGGTTACACTGTAACCAGCTGTAAGCGCCAAACAGAACGCAGCCATAAGGAAACAGAGCATAGAGTTGCGGGGGGAGAAGCCACTGTGGGACGGTGCGACGAGGTAATCTCCACCTGAATTTGATTGGTTGTTAATTTGCGCAAGCGCAATGATATAAATCTCGTGTCCGTGTGATACACACATATATAATAGAGTATAATCCCTAAACCGAGGATCCCTATGCTTTTGCTGTGGAGGGGGAGATCTGGAACCCAATAAGAGTGAACTGAGTATGCGCATAGCCGTAGCCAATAAAAACCAGGTGGACTCTCCCTCCGCATTTCGGCTTTACTACCCTCGCCTAAGTTACGACTTTGTGCTCTGTCCCCTTATATTCCTATGTCCATAGTCGCGCTTCTCTGATGATAATCTCATAGAACATATATAAATGGAAGAGAAATGCCCATAAGATAAACAGAGAGGTCCACGTTCAAAGAAAGTGAGAAAGCAAATTTTTTTCGGCTTTGCTGCTCGTTTGCTTTTGCTGTTTATTTGGTTGAACTTTAATAAGATGCGGTAAAATGTATTTTGCGCCGGAAGTGCGTCATCTAAGTAACATTTTTAACCAATAGTAATGAATTGCTGCGACTACACACTGCGCATAAAATGGCACCTAGAGAGGTATATGATTTCCTAATTCCTTTCTCACTTTTATCGGACGCTTTTTGATTCCGGGTGATACCCGATTGACCACGTCCCGATTGACCACCAGCCACTCACAGCGCTTGAACAGTGGAAAATCTCTAGGCACCGGCCGCTGTGAGTGGCTGTAGTCAATCGGGACGTGGTCAAACGGGATGCTCTCTTTAATTCCCCATTCCCCTTCCATTATATATGTTCTAAGGTAGAAACACAGGCTGCGTTCCTTTTGGACGCTCACGCGCTGTAAGCGCTTATAGTCCGGGGGCTCATCGCAGGTTTTTTGGGCATTATAGTATTCAGTTGGAGACCCATATTATTTTACTATTCCAGTGTTAGAGACAACAAGAGACCAATTGGCATACGTGTACAGTGAATGTACTTGTTAAGAACAATTTTTAAAATAATTATTTGTACAACGAAAAAAATATTACAGTATTCAATCTGCCAGTTGTACCAATCTCTGAAGAAAGAAAAAACCCGACGTACTATAATTGGCATACCTCTAAAGTGGATGAAAGGGGTCGGTATAACGGCGCAAAGTGAGCTCTTAGGACACAGGCTCGGGTATGACAGTATTTGTGTTGCCATTTAGTAAACAATCACATTTTTTAATAAATTAATGGAATATATCGTTGGCATACAGATCGGAAGAGCACACG
>NW_012037154.1:0-751 GCF_000956235.1 Wasmannia auropunctata | reverse complement strand
TTATTAGCGAAGCTGCGTATTATCCGACCACCGGATGAATTGATTGATCACGTGATTACCTGTAACAATGAAACAGTATGTTATTTTGGAAATTCAATCCATAAAATATTATTATTTTAGTTAATTTAAGAAATATACCAAGCGGCAAGAGGCTCCGAGCCAAAGTTGTCATCACACCTATGGACAAAAAATTAAAGAGTTAAATTATTGCAAAAACGAGTTTAGTTTCGAATATTTATCTACGCGATCAGTTAAAAACATTCAGGTAAAGCGATATTAAGTATTTTCAAGACATATAAAAGAAATTAATTATAATTTGATTGGTTCGACATTGGAAGTGGTCGACATCTAATAGTTTTGGGAACGTTATTCAATGAGACGAGCCCAAACATTGGGCAAAGTGCCGGATTGGTTCGGCGAACCGGCCAATCCGAGAGCAAGAAGCAAGCGTTAAAGTTAAGTGCGCAAAAGACGCGGAGAAGGGGTAAAACAACCGCCCGTATAAATATCGTTGCCCGGATGGCAAAGAGGTCTTTTGTTCCGGTCTTTTGTTCCGGTCTCTTCGCGAGTAAACTCCGCGTAATAAAAGTCCCGCAAAGTATTGCGTAATTCGAAGTGTCCGTTATTCAGCGAGCGTTGTAAACACCGACGAGGAAAATTATCCCGATCGGACGTCGCGAGTACGGATTATACGATTCCGAAACGGATCTAGCGCGAGTTTGTTGCGTATTTATACGACGTTATTCTTGAA
>NW_012037153.1:0-811 GCF_000956235.1 Wasmannia auropunctata | reverse complement strand
AAAAAAGATTTTCTTAATATTAAAATAAACGTTTTTTTAAATGTAAAAAAATGTTCTTTTCTAACATTAAATAAGTGTTTCTAAAACATTAAAAAATATTACTTCAAACGTTAAAATAAACATTTTTTTATTAAAAAAAAGAGCACTTAACTCATTATTTAAATGTTTTTAAAAATGTTTTTTAATGTTTTTCAAATACTTTTAAAAATATTTTTTAAAACATTGTGTGCTGATTGGGTTGTGACATCTGTCATTTGAATAGGAGAGGTTATTGTCGATACTTTTTAATTGTTGGCGACGCAAATAGTTATTTTCATGTAATACTCATTTTTCTTTTCAATGATATTTATTATTTTTCGATATTTTAGAAGATTCATGAGATTCAAAGCACATTATACTCAAAGCATTTTCTACACTTGAAGCTTGATAAACGGTATTGCCGGTAGAAAATAATGCGATATTGCTATATTTTACAATAATATATTTTAGACATATATTTTGTTTTAAAATTATTAATTTAATATATATAACTTATTTCTTTAATATTAAATGTATATGTAAATTAATCATTGCTTACAATGTCCGATAATCATCTTATAAACTATTCATTATTTCGTTTTTTACAGTTAATTTCAGGGCATATTCACGACCAAAATTTTTTAACGTTGATTAAGAAAAATATTAATTATAAATATTTCTATTCTTGAAGACATGAAAAATCATGTTATTTCACGAAAGTTTAACTTTTTATGTAATGTAAAGTTATTTATTTTATTTTTAGACGATATGAATCTAAGAAATCTGTAAATTT
>NW_012037152.1:0-390 GCF_000956235.1 Wasmannia auropunctata | reverse complement strand
TTTCCTTATAATTTACTTTTTATCGATATTTTTCTAGAACATTTTTCTAAAGAAATTTAAAACATTTTTATTAAGTATTAACAAAATTACAGATTTGAAGAGCACAGTTAGAAAACTCACTTGATGTTGCAATACAAGAACACAGTCTCCTTTCGAATGAGCAACTGTGGGAATAGTGTTAATAATAAGGAGACGATTCAAAGTTAAAGAATAACATGAGCTTCTATTATGAAGGAGAGTAATAAAGTCTGATTGAAAAAAGAGTTTAAAGTACAGCCATTATGAAAGACAATACTGTAGATACTAAAGAAAGAGATGCAAGAAAGAGAGACAGAGAAAGTGATACCGCTCAGTATGACGAAGCCATTTTGATAGCTTCATATTTTTTGG
>NW_012037151.1:0-969 GCF_000956235.1 Wasmannia auropunctata | reverse complement strand
TCTCTCGTCGTGAGGAGCGGCAATAGATGAAATTGTTGCGGTACGTAGCACGCCTGTTTACGAAACATCTCTGTATTCTGTTCAACGCTATTTACAATAATGGTACCTTTAACGCCGTTCAGTCGTTTGCCTGATATGATTTTCAGCAGAGTGGTCTTTCCCGCGCCGGAAGGACCAATTATCACCGTGATTTTTCCCGGTTCGAAATGCCCCGTTACCTTACGTAGGATTGTTTTCTCAGTTTCTACAGTAAACGTCAATTCTTTAACTATGTTTATGCAACGTGCGAAAAACGTGATATGGATCATGCGTGTCGTGTTTACACATATTTAAGACATAAATTAATACAGAGGTTTGAAGAAAAAATGTGAAGCGTTATAGGCCTTGTAATTTAAATTGATTTAATTCAAACGTAACATATATGTACGTATATTTTATCGTTTTATATTAATTTATCTCATATATTCTTATAATATATTTATATATATGCTGTACATAATGATATGTTTATTGTATATGTACTAATATCACTTATGTACTGTCAACAAAAGGAGTGTTCTTTTGTTTTTGATCCTATTCAAAAAAGGGCATGTTAAATCGATACTCGAATCTATTAAAGCCTCTCGAATGTCTCGAAATTTATTATTGGCTCTTTTCCGCGACGATACTTGATTCTCTCACTGTACTAACTTCGTGAGCGGATGTCATTGCATATTTTGAAAGTTGTATTGAGAATGATGTGATATAATAGCAAATTATAGTAAAAAGTAAAAAATGTTAAATAACGCGCGAGTCTGTAATGCTAGTAAAAAAATAAAAATATTTTTTTCCTTATAATTTACTTTTTATCGATATTTTTCTAGAACATTTTTCTAAAGAAATTTAAAACATTTTTATTAAGTATTAACAAAATTACAGATTTGAAGAGCACAGTTAGAAAACTCACTTGATGTTGCAATACAAGAACAC
>NW_012037150.1:0-334 GCF_000956235.1 Wasmannia auropunctata | reverse complement strand
CTGCCTTGCCAGCCCGCTCAGAGATGTGTATAAGAGAGAAGCATTAAATATTGTAAGGATTATAATGTTCAAAAATAAGTCAGAAGGAGAAAGCTCACGATTACTACGGAAAAGGGAATTAACTCCACTCAATTCAATTAGAGTCAGTGACTGATTAAGACTTCAGTACTTAAAGATTGAAATCGATATCAAGACACCAGAGAAAGAAGTCTATTGTGTGCAAGTACACAAAGGTGGGAAAAAGAAAAAAAAACCTTCGTAACTTAAATTTTATCGCGCGTATATATCCGAGCTTTAGACTCTCGTGTATTGATTCTTCATTAAATTCGTAAAA
>NW_012037149.1:0-541 GCF_000956235.1 Wasmannia auropunctata | reverse complement strand
CTTCTCTTTTCGTTTTTATTGTATTTAAATATTCTTCTTCTCCATTTATGTTATCTTACAACCAATCTTGATAACCGACAGCAATTTTTTTATCTTCGTTGACAAATTCCAACAAAAGGCATTTATCATTATGATCATTTTAATATCTTTGTGGAAATACTTGCAATCTTATATGCTGTTATATATATACACAGTATCTTAAAAGTTTCCGGGATATATTTGTTTTTATAAAAACAAGATGTAGGATTAACCTATTTATATATATTGCCCAATAATATAGAATGAAAAAGAACATTAGCACGATTTTGAAATTTTCTTAGTTATGCTTTATCTTTTAAGTAATTGCTCTTCAATTTGTCTTACTTTTGTGTCGCTTATTATTGCTATGGCAAAGTTTACTGTTTTAGTATATTGTTGCCACTCATTCACATTCGCTTATATTTATGTAATAACACTGATTATTATTTAAAAAATCGTAGCAATATGTGATACTCTTTCAGAGGAATACGAAGTTGTAGGAAACAAGAATCTTTCTCTATTA
>NW_012037148.1:0-817 GCF_000956235.1 Wasmannia auropunctata | reverse complement strand
AGAAAAAATAAAAATAATGCAAATAATATTTAAATATAACATAATATTAATAATAAAAAATTACAATAAATATGTATGATGTAACAACCTTTTTTTTCTGACTTTCATCTTCTGATTCTTCATCATCACTCCATATTTTTTTACACCTTGATTTTCTTTGTTCTTTAGTTGCTTCTAAAACTCCATATATTTCCAAATTGTCTCGTTGCTGGCACATTTTGGTCCATTCTTAAAATTAAAATATATAAATAATTTATTTTCAATAAAATATATTTCACTAAGTTTGATATCCGTAACAAAAGTGAATCATACATTTATCGTATTTATTTTATATATTACACGAAAACATGTACATATTATAATTATAGACTATCTGTAAAGTATTTTGTGTATTTTCAATATGACAAAAAAAGAAAAATTACCTAAATATACGTTCTTTTCTTTGAAAGGTTAATCTTTTTATTACATGCTTTTTACTTTGTACTAAAAGGGACACATGTTTAGGTATTCTTTTCTATCGTTCTGAAAATACAGAGGGTGCATGAATAAATTTTCAGATTTCTTGTATATGTATATGTATATATTTACCTCCAAAAGAAAGTATCTTTGCCACAACTGTGTCCCATTTACATGTTTTTATTCTTTTCTTCATTACTGATGCTGGTGCAATGTCACAATTGGGCCATTTTATTTTAACTTCTCTTTTCGTTTTTATTGTATTTAAATATTCTTCTTCTCCATTTATGATATCTTGCAACCAATCTTGATAACCGACAGCAATTTTTTTATCTTCGTTGACAAATTCCAACAAAAGGCA
>NW_012037147.1:0-386 GCF_000956235.1 Wasmannia auropunctata | reverse complement strand
CATTCCTTTTATATCATTTTTTTTTAGATTTCTACTTTTTAGAAAAAATAAAAATAATGCAAATAATATTTAAATATAACATAATATTAATAATAAAAATTACAATAAATATGTATGATGTAACAACCTTTTTTTTCTGACTTTCATCTTCTGATTCTTCATCATCACTCCATATTTTTTTTACACCTTGATTTTCTTTGTTCTTTAGTTGCTTCTAAAACTCCATATATTTCCAAATTGTCTCGTTGCTGGCACATTTTGGTCCATTCTTAAAATTAAAATATATAAATAATTTATTTTCAATAAAATATATTTCACTAAGTTTGATATCCGTAACAAAAGTGAATCATACATTTATCGTATTTATTTTATATATTACACGAAAA
>NW_012037146.1:0-1245 GCF_000956235.1 Wasmannia auropunctata | reverse complement strand
TAAGAATTTTTTACGCGGAAGATACTTAAACTACCTAAATGTCTCACTCAGTAATGAGTTGTCGTTTTGAATGGTTAAATCGTAATATTTAGAGCTTTGTGGAGAGCACCGGTACTCCCCACCCTTGTTCCAAAGCCTTCTTATCGATATGCTGGAATATTTCCATGCAGTGGGGGCAATCCTCCGTCGGTTTGACTTTGACTAATGTTCTTTTACAGACCGTGCAAGTTGTTTGATTATATAATGAATCGATATAGATCAGAAAGTGCGGAAAGACAGCTTCGTATTCAGATTTTTGGTCGTCTGGCATGTTTCCGTAACAGTAGTGGCAGATTTTATGATTGTTACTGGAATTTTCGTAGACCAGGCATCCTTTCATTGTTGTAACACATCGGAGGTTTGCCAAAAGTCGACAGGCGTTTTGCTGAGTGAGAGTGTACTTTCTTCTCGAGGTGATGGGCCAGCAGAGGTTGCAAAACGCAGGCATTTCGCGTGTACTGAAATTGACGGTCAGGTAGTTTAGAATTATACTTAGGGGAAAAAAAAGGAGAGAGGGGGGAGAGAAATTTTTTGTTTGATTGCATGTTAACATAATATGTTTAAAATCCCCATTCTCCCTTTTTATTTATATTGAAGGGTATACGTCTTCTAATATTCTCTCAGTACGTTTAACATATCCTAAATCTATAAGCATTCTTCTAATAGCATTCTATAACATTCATCATCCCGCTTCCATTTTCTCTTCTTATTTCCACGAGTGCTGCTTGCTCGTCTAGGCTTCCCTTGATGCTAATCCATCCATCGCGTCGTTCGGTAAAGATTTTCGTTAGTTGTTTTCGCCGAGGCCACTCTTTCCTCATTGGATCGGGTCCTTTTATGTGCTGTAAGGCAGGAATACTAATGTTTCGGGAATTCTATTCTCCCGCCAAGCGACTGGGAAAATGTCAGAAAATAATGTATGGCTTAGGGAAACGTAGTATCGAGACGGGGATTCAGAGAGAGAGACTCCTTTAACTTCACCACTGTTTTATTGCGCACGCGGTCTCCACGAGACCTCTCGGTTCCACGATACAATAACGTTGGCTAGTGCACAGGGCATGGCTTGCCATTCCAAGTCACGGAATTTATCTTCAAGTATGTAGCTTTCAAAGTGGCGTCGTTCGACGACCCGACCCCAGTCCCTCAGGAGGATTGAAGCTGCGCAGTCCCCTTTGATCTAAAGGACGATGCCTCTGTGCCATTTCC
>NW_012037145.1:0-613 GCF_000956235.1 Wasmannia auropunctata | reverse complement strand
TCATTACGGGACACCCTGTATATATGTATTTTTTTTATTTTTATTTTTTTTTTGAGAGGGAGGACTTTACTTGGTATATTCTTAAGGAGGAAACAAATTATATTAATAGATTAACCTATTTTTCGTAAGATCTCGTGTTGCTTCAATATGTCGCCTTGAGAGATCAAGAAGCAGGAAAGAAAAGGTGAAACCTTCTCCTAAATTCTTTCATGCTTCTTGTTACAATATTTGCACTTCGGACGCAAATAATATAACGGCCTATACTTGCGCACATCCACATATATATGTATTTTTTTATTATTTTTTTTATATATATGTATGTTTTATTATTATTATTATTATTATTATTATTATTAAGGGAGTTGATATCTCCCTTAGGATTGTAAACGAAAGAAAAATTCGTAATATACATATATACATATATATATATATGTGTGTGCACATGTACATGCGCGTTTATATGCGCACTTATTTTTATGCTAGGTTTAAATCGTTCTTTATCCTATAAGAATTTTTACGCGGAAGATACTTAAACTACCTAAATGTCTCACTCAGTAATGAGTTGTCGTTTTGAATGGTTAAATCGTAATATTTAGAGCTTTGTGGAGAGCAC
>NW_012037144.1:0-541 GCF_000956235.1 Wasmannia auropunctata | reverse complement strand
CAAAAGCGCCGAGTCACTAGCCTAGCATAGTGTATAAGCCAGATGGCTATGCCGGTGACCTTGCATTGCCATCATGGTACAATAATCAAACGCAAACATTATATTATAACAAATACAAAAAGGAAAATTACCAAAAAAATTACTAAGAAATCAATTGTTATTAAAAGATTTATACAGGGTGTCCCATTTTAATCGACCTCAAATATCTCTTGAACAGTGCATTTTAGGGAAAAATGTTTCAGACAAAAGTTTTGGGACTTCGAGGGGGACATAAGATGATAACATTGGTTTGACCCTGAATGGCGTCGTCAAGGTCAGGACAAGGTCACTTAATTTTTTATGCAACCCCCCATTTTTCATTAAATATTCTTGTAACACACTTCGAGAGCTTTCCAAAACATAGATAAAATATTTTCTTATGAAATAAATCTTGAGTTATGAAGCTTGAAAGTTGGAGTACCGTGGACATTAGCATCATCCAAGGTGTCCGAACACTAGCTAAAACTTTTTAAATGTTGTTCAGGATCATAACATTGATAAA
>NW_012037143.1:0-1031 GCF_000956235.1 Wasmannia auropunctata | reverse complement strand
TTCCGCGCCCTTGTCCTCGACGAAATACTGCAAAAATCAAAATAATATTATAATCTTCTTATTACAACTAAATGTTAAATATATATAATATAGCTTAATAATCATTAAATAAATATGAAATTTATATTTATATTTATTTACATAAATAACATACCATTTGGCTGCTGCTGCTGCGATTGCAACTGCGATTGTTGCAGCTGCAATTGCGGTTGCTGTGGCGGCTGCTGTGGCGGTTGCTGGGGCGGCTGCTGGGGCGGCTGCTGGAGCGGCTGCTGGGGTGGCTGCTGGGGCGGCTGCTGGGGCGGCTGCGGTGGCGGCTGCTGTGGCGGCTGCTGTGGCGGCTGCTGTTGCAATTGTTGCGGCTGTTGCTGCTGTTGTTGCAAACGTTGCAACATTTGGCCATGTTGCCGCAACATCGCCATTACTGTTCTTTGGAAATTTCTACAGAATGAAAATGTTTTGTAATTTATTTTAGAATTTACGTTTTAAAATATATAATAAATTATGTTACTTTAACATTAAAAAATATTTTAATGTTACATTGATTATCAATTGATTATCTATATTATCTATAAATTGATTATCAATTTTACACAAAATATTCAAATAATATAATCATATATTATATTGAATTAATACTTGAGTATATAAAATATTCAACGTAAACATTTTTTAATATGTAACTGACAAAGTTAACATTAAACAAAATGTTGCTTACTCTGTAGGAGTTTGCTCGTCCACCTCCAAGAGCATTCGCTCAGCCTGATCCGTAATTTCTTCTAAAAAAATAAAAGAATTAATAATCTAATGTATATATACACATATATATATATATATATATATATATATATATACGCATGTATTCGAGGTACTTGTATATATCAGCAATTATTTGAAAAAAGTATCTCTTGCCGTGCGGAAAAAGTTGAATTCGATTCAACTTTTACTTCTTATCTTTACTTTTATTCAATGAGAAATTATATGCTAGGTTATGACAATATGCATTGCACGACTATGTCCATAATATATGA
>NW_012037142.1:0-300 GCF_000956235.1 Wasmannia auropunctata | reverse complement strand
AGGAAAGAATTGAAAGAACCGGAAGGCAGGCAGTATTGAAAGGATATGGAGGTTTAAACAAAGTTTTCTATGTTATTTATATGTAGTATTATTTTTTATATATGTTATAACAGTCATGTTTCATTTATCATTCCTGTACATACCGGGATTCTCAAACACTTAACGACGATTGTCGGTGATTGTTGCGTTATTAGTTTTTCTGAAAATTTTAGAGCTTTATTTCTACATATGTTTTTAAACCAGTTTTTAACCACTTTTTGTCAAGATTATGTGTATTATAAAATTTTCTTACACAGTATA
>NW_012037141.1:0-655 GCF_000956235.1 Wasmannia auropunctata | reverse complement strand
TCTCATTGGTCTATCTAGTTAGTAGTTCAATGTCCACTTTCCAGAGGCGCTGAAACTAGCACATCGCCGGTCCCAGCTAAATCGCAGGTATGACCACTCTCAGGATCCTCTCTGCTGTTAGTAACAAATTTGGAAAAAATAAATAAGAGATTGGTTTACGGCTGGCATGTGTAAAAAAATTGCTTTATCACGTTGATATAAGAATATGCGTGCAAATGGCTTCAACAAAGGTGAACAATTATCTTTCGTATTAATTGTGGGCAAACTGAGAGAGAAAAAAAAGAGAGAGAGGGATAGAGAATAAATATCGTCAAATTTGTAATATTAATTTATTTTTACAGATCGAATTCGCGGTACATATGACATGCGAGAGATGCGTCAATGCAATTTCTAAGAGTATAGCTGATTTAGAAGGCATTCGAAATGTCGACATATCGTTAGAACGCGGTACTGTCACTCTTGAAACAAATCTACCTTACTTCGTCATACAGGAAAGAATTGAAAGAACCGGAAGGCAGGCAGTATTGAAAGGATATGGAGGTTTAAACAAAGTTTTCTATGTTATTTATATGTAGTATTATTTTTTATATATGTTATAACAGTCATGTTTCATTTATCATTCCTGTACATACCGGGATTCTCAAACACTTAACGA
>NW_012037140.1:0-2159 GCF_000956235.1 Wasmannia auropunctata | reverse complement strand
TGATTAAACAAAATACATTTGCCGATATAATTAATCAATTAATCGCCTCAAATATTATATTTTTACGAGGATATAATTTTACTTACTGCTAAGGTGCTGAATTAACAAAAAGTTTACTAACCAGAAGTGAAACCAAAGTTTGTACCCCCGTAGAACATATAAATGTTAACGGAAGCACCTAAAGCAAGCATTTCTCTCAACATTTTTGTAACAGCTCTTGTTTTTACCCTTTGGAAGGATTCTCCCCAATGTGTTAGCCAACCCGAATAGAATTCAGAATTCACCAACGGCCCCTACGTAATTTTCAAACTTGAATTCAACATCTTAAGTTTAATAAAATAATATTAAGAAACAAAAATTAACTTTTTTTACCTTTAGGTTTTACAAGTCATTTCTGATATATTTTTTACTGTTAAGCACTCTGTCTCTTTGACTGCTAATCTGGGTGTAAAATGTCTCTGTCACATCAGAATTTTAAGAAATTTGCTATGAAAGTTTTGTTAAAAATTACAATTTTGGCATTTTTCGATAATTAATATCTCTGCAAACTGAAAATATCACAAACTTCCGCAAGAAAGAACGAAAAATATAAATCTGCCGATATAGAATAAAAATTAAACTAAACAAGGATAATTTTAAAGTTGTACTCAATCTTATTTAAATCAATCGTACCTAATAATGTATGAACCTATTGAGAAGCACATTTAATTCTAAAAGACAAATTTCCACAAAATATATGATACTATGATTTTTAGAATCACTTAACATGAACCTAAATTCAAATTCTAAAAATTCAAAAGAGCGGATTTAATATGGCTAACAAAATTTAAAAAATTTATAAAATTAAATTTGACAAATTTAATGGCTGTAAAATTATTCTTGTTTGACTTATTTTTTATCCTGTAGCGGTAGTTTCGATCTTTCATTTCAAACTTTGTGAAAGTTTGTAGCACATCTCGGTCTAAAATTATTAAGTATTAACAAATTTCAAAAATGTAATTTTCAACAACTTTTACAGTTTTCAAATTTCTCAAAATTCTGACGTGATAGAGACATTTTACACCCATATTCCTGCTTAGCAGTTAAACCAACAGTTTAAAAATGATTTGTTATACCTCAAGGTAATTTCGTGTTGTAATAAATAATTTGTTAATCAACAATATCACTTACTTTTGGCTGATAAAAGCGCATGGCTTGAAAACTGTCAGTCACGTTTACAAACGTTCCAAAATCAACGGTGGTATATACTCCAGGTATGTGTCCGCAGGGAATAAAAGACACGTTTCCACCGTCGGTTGTGTACAAAAGAGCTTTATCCCTAATTTTCCTAATAAAAACTTCTTTCAACATGTCCAAGTACTCAGTGTCACAAGCATTGTAAAATCCATATTCGTTTTCCACCTGTTGCGATTAAAATTGCGAATGAAATTAGGATAACAGTGATGAAATGATGGCTCGATGAAATTGATAATTGGCACATCAAAATAAAAATATTAAAATAAATTTCTACGTTAATTTTCTACGTAACTGTAAAACGATACTATCTCGAAAAACGCAATAAATATTTTGAAGAGATAATGTGTTGCGTAAGTTAAGTATTATTTCATCTCGTAACTAAATCTTACCTGAACCATAATTATCGGTCCTCCATTACCTCTTAAAAGTGTCTTTACTTTTTCCAGCACCTGATTTAGATACGATGATACATATCTCATGAAATCTGTGGAAATTATAGAAAAATTTCCAAAGAATAAAGTTGAGTTCTACAATTGGCTATGATAATAATAATAATGCCATTCTATCAATATATTTTAATAAATTTTACATTACCTATTACCATGTTCATTATTTTAACAATTAAACATGACAAAATAGAAAGAACTTAATTATTATGAAATGTATGAAGATTTTTATCTTTCTTATGAAAGTGGAATCTTTGCCAATTGACATTTAAGTTTTCAAGCAATTTTTGCGAAAATAAAATTGGAAACGTTTTTCAAAGTCTAAAGAATGTTTTTATATAATACACAATTCCAGTGAAACGAATTATATCTTACCTGTATCTTTTGTACGTAACTTTATATTCGGTACTTCGCGAAGCAACCAATACGGTAAACCACCCTAAAGGCAAATGTATTGAAATTATCAAGATTGTCAAA
>NW_012037139.1:0-1157 GCF_000956235.1 Wasmannia auropunctata | reverse complement strand
ATGGGTCCGGTCAAATGCACAAACCACTTTTTTTTTGTGTGTGCCGGTGTTATTATTACTCTTCTTACATAAAACTCTTATTTTATTATCTTTGATATTAAAATATTCAATCTAACAGTAATTATGTTGTTAAATAAAAGTTTTTCCATTCGATTTGATTCAATTCGACGTCAAAAAACTTTGATTCAAACCTCTCTACAACAGTTACGCGTTATTCTATATTAATATATAATTCTATATTCCTTTGATACCTTGAACTCGTGAATATTATTGCCGATATTCAAACGTCCTTGATTCTCCACCAACAGGCTCAAGCGACGGCCGTAAGGGCGCTCTAATGGTATAGTATATATCTTATCAATACGACTCAGAGTGCCGCATAGTCGATTATCCACGTAAATCAGCGCCCTGTCCTTTGTCATTGCTCGCAGTATAGCTGCAGGATCTGAGATAGCAGGCGGCAAGTTCGTCTCGTAAAGGACAAATCCTTGGTTGACCGAAAGAGCCTCAAAGGTTTTAGGTTGATCGCTAGTTTTTTGGATCACCACGAATGGAGAAGGACGGTCGAGCAATTTCAGTACCGGTTTCAATAATACTGAACCGTAATTACCTTTTGGAGATGCAGTTGGGAGGGACATATTTGGCAACGGCAGATACTGTAATTTCAAATTGCGTCCATGTGAAATGACATTTCACGTTAGATATAAGATATATGAGAATAGATATATATATTTATTATTTTAATTCCGTTTGGGGCAACGCGATTGCAGCCGAAAAGATGTAATCGATCTTTTTGTAAAACATGAAATATCAAACGAAAAATGTACGTATGTATGTCACAAAAAGAAAAAGATCACAAACGTACGTCACCAATGACATCCCTTATAGCAAAGTATTTATCTGTCGGATCTCCAGCTTCGGTCAAAGGAGCATCGTAATCGTACGAAGTTAATAGTGGGTTGTATACACCTAGCCAATCGTTAGCTCCTATCGATGATGATTACGTGATTAAACAAAATACATTTGCCGATATAATTAATCAATTAATCGCCTCAAATATTATATTTTTACGAGGATATAATTTTACTTACTGCTAAGGTGCTGAATTAACAAAAAGTTTACTAACCAGAAGTGAAACCAAAGTTTGTACCCCCGTA
>NW_012037138.1:0-364 GCF_000956235.1 Wasmannia auropunctata | reverse complement strand
TGTGCGAAAATGCGTTATACGCGTTTCTGGGAATTGTCGCTGTTCAGGTAATATATTATATTTCAAAGCTATATATTAAAATATTGATTATATTTATTAATAAAACAAATGCGATAAATATAATTTTTCTATGTCGTTATTGTACTGTGTACAGAATTAGCATCTTATACCATATGTATTTTTTGTCACATTTTAATATTTTACTGATAGTAAGTTTTTAAAATATTTTGTCCAGCTAATTATTGGTTATATACTTGTAGATTGGTTTAGTAGATCTCCTAACATCTTTAAAAATTACTCCTGATTATATGATTAGTCATTCTGCTGGCGAACTGGGTTGCGCGTATGCGGATGAATGTCTCAC
>NW_012037137.1:0-481 GCF_000956235.1 Wasmannia auropunctata | reverse complement strand
TCTGCTCGTAAGACATGTAGAAAAAAAATAAAAACACTTTCATTACACAAACCGAACCCAAGCTGTCGATTAAGCCTTGGAACTTAATCGGTTCGACCGTTATTAAGATCTCAAAATCTCGGGTGCTCGCAACGCGACGGCTCGCGTTAAGAGACCCGGCATGGCTTGTTGTTAAACACTTGACACCAAGCCACTACCGTGTCTCCTGATTCGATGAGTTTTCGATGACATCGACATCGAAACGACGTCGATTCGACATCAGCCTTCTCACTGGGATAGTATACGTAAATGTTACAAACCAGCAAACGAATCAATGACATAGCAGATACATCAATAACGTAATAAGGCCACAACTTTTATGTATGCCCTTGCTGTCACTATTTCGTTGTATAATTACGTAACATTTACGTAATTAGAATAACATAAATTTTCATTCTCTGAAAACTTCGTAAATGTTACGTAACTATGATGACGTAATTAC
>NW_012037136.1:0-431 GCF_000956235.1 Wasmannia auropunctata | reverse complement strand
GATCGACTCGGCGGTGGTGGCCGGACGTGCTCGAGCGTCCTTTGGACACGACCGTACGGGTTATCAAGACACATGTTTTTGTGCGGGATTGCGCCTGTAGGCGCCTGTCTGTCGCCTGTCGGTGACAACAATAGAAACGGTCAAGCATTCCTTGTTACAAAAAATGCTTACACGTAACATACTTCCCCCGTTGAGAGGAACAAACGATCAACCATTCTATATAGAATTCGGTTTATATGACAAGTCGACTTGTAAATTAAAGATAAGTGGCCACTTAAATTATATGGTTACATATGTGTGTATACATAGTTTGCATTACATATATATATGCTTATAATTACGCGCGTCTGAATATGTGTAAATATTTTAAATTACCTATTTGTATACAGATATATGCGCATGAATATGTGTGAACTTATTGTTCTATCGGA
>NW_012037135.1:0-421 GCF_000956235.1 Wasmannia auropunctata | reverse complement strand
TAAGCTCTATTAAACAGTATTGCTTGGGATATACATGGTTTTCAAAATATAGACAAAGTTTCATGCTATGCAAATGTAGTATTACAATGTTTGTTACATTTACACAGTGTTAGAAAATATTTCTTAAATTATAAGGAACTAGATGTTTTTAAAATTATAATATATTAATCTGGCTCATATAATTACAAATTAAGAAGTATCCAAAGAAGGGCAAGTGAGCCTTGCACGCAATTAGTGCTAAAATTACATATATTTAAACAATATTCATTGTCACCCAAACGTTTCGGCTCCGCATTGAGCCATCTTCAGTGGGTAAAAAATACAAAAATTATTTCTTCTACATTACATTAGCGCTTTGTTCTTTCCGCTCGCACGAAGGTCGCTTATCGCTCGTTGAGAGAGATCGGAAGAGCACACGTCT
>NW_012037134.1:0-303 GCF_000956235.1 Wasmannia auropunctata | reverse complement strand
ATTGAGTATAAATGTAATATGTCTTTTATATTACGTAGGATAATAATGATGATGAAATCTTGTGGTGTTTAAGTAGAGCCATTTATAAGATGTCTTTAATGGCCAGTGACGTATTGAACACATACGTAAACAGATGTCAATTATATATATCTTCTATAAGCTCTATTAAACAGTATTGCTTGGGACATACATGGTTTTCAAAATAGAGACAAAGTTTCATGCTATGCAAATGTAGTATTACAATGTTTATTACATTTACACAGTGTTAGAAAATATTTCTTAAATTATAAGGAACTAGATGTT
>NW_012037133.1:0-430 GCF_000956235.1 Wasmannia auropunctata | reverse complement strand
TATATCTAACACCCTCACTCATTAGAAAATCATAAATCAACTCTTGACCATTAACAATTAACATATGTATGATTTTTTTAATGCTTATATAAACCCATTTTGGTAGAACAGAAGTCCATCTTCGGTCCAGGGACTGCCTTCGTCAGACTATCAGCTGCCATTTTTTCTGTTGGGATATATTGCAGACTGATAATATGTCCCTCAATCTTATCACGGATGTGGTGGTGTCGTACATCTATATGTTTTGTACGAGGATTGAATCCATTTACATTGGCCAATTTTATTGCGCTTTGATTGTCGCAATAAACTGGAATCGTTTTTGTATTTTGCTCCTTGTCTAAATTAGAAGCAAAATTCTTCAGCCAGATTGCTTCATTTGTAGCTGTCGACGCTGCCATGTATTCTGCCTCTGTGCTCGAAAGTGCAACTG
>NW_012037132.1:0-403 GCF_000956235.1 Wasmannia auropunctata | reverse complement strand
CGGTATACATACAGTGCCCGCCAAAAGTTCCGGGCATCTAAGTTCCACCTAAATAACTTTTGAATGGTTTGTAATATAGGATTGAAATTTATAGGGGTACAATGGGATCACAAAGTCTATTATTTAACCACAAAAACACCCTCCTCCACACCTCCGGGGGGCGGAGGTAAGAGGGGGTCAAAAAATCTTAAATGGAATGTGGGGTCGAGTGAGGGCTCGTTCGAAAGGGCTTTCCGAGACGAGAAAAATGCGCGGTCGCCGAGCACTCTACGATTTTTTTTCGCAGAGTTATAATTGTTTAAACATTTGAGATAAGGACCCCGCGGTTCATCACTTTCGCCGTATTTCATGACTCCAACCCTCTCTGTTGTGTGTGTGTGAGTGTGTGTGTGTGTGTGTGTGT
>NW_012037131.1:0-550 GCF_000956235.1 Wasmannia auropunctata | reverse complement strand
TGAGATTGCCGAAGTCCTGCGTCGGCGTCCTTAATTAGTGTGGGTCACCGTTGCAATATTAGATTGCAACAGTGACCTGCTTATCACTAAGTGTGACATTGTAAGTAACGCACAGCGAGACTTACAACAGTTCTTATATGAAAAATTTTTTCCACGGTATACATACAGTGCCCGCCAAAAGTTCCGGGCACCTAAGTTCCACCTAAATAACTTTTGAATGGTTTGTAATATAGGATTGAAATTTATAGGGGTACAATGGGATCACAAAGTCTATTATTTAACCACAAAAACACCCTCCTCCACACCTCCGGGGGGCGGAGGTAAGAGGGGGTCAAAAAATCTTAAATGGAATGTGGGGTCGAGTGAGGGCTCGTTCGAAAGGGCTTTCCGAGACGAGAAAAATGCGCGGTCGCCGAGCACTCTACGATTTTTTTTCGCAGAGTTATAATTGTTTAAACATTTGAGATAAGGACCCCGCGGTTCATCACTTTCGCCGTATTTCATGACTCCAAACCCTCTCTGTTGTGTGTGTGTGAGTGTGTGTGTGTGT
>NW_012037130.1:0-626 GCF_000956235.1 Wasmannia auropunctata | reverse complement strand
TTTCTTCTCGACTTTGCTTTAGCAAACGACTGAATTATTTTGTCTGTATTAAGAATCTTCGCCCTGCGTTTTTCGATGGATATAATATTTAGATTTGATAAGCAATGCTGAGACATGGCGCTTCTTAGGTAATTTAAAAAAATTTTTAATTTGGAAAATGTTTGCTCTGCATGAGCAACTGTCACAGAAAGAGTGAGAAACAATATACGGGCTGTACAAAAATCGGAAAAATTCGCAATTATTAGATGATTCTCTACTATTAAAAATTTTGCTAGATCATATGTATACCGATTTAAGTTTACCGAGTTTATTTCCAAATAAAGTTTTTAACTGTATAATTTGGTTTGCAAGATTTACTGACAAATCATCTGCATACTTTTAAGCTAGTTTTAAAGTAGATTGTTTAAGCTGTTCTTCAGTTAAAATAATATTTTGAGGAATAATAGATAAAAAGAGGTTTGCAATTTCATTTAAACTTTGAAAACGTGTTTTTAATTGTGAAATCACTATATCCATTTTTTTATAAAAAAATCTGTGTCTGAAAATATTTTCTCGCATCCGATAATCTTTCGTCAGAACTCAATTTGTTTGCAAATTTTGGAACTTCTCTTCTTTGTTTTTGTTTA
>NW_012037129.1:0-383 GCF_000956235.1 Wasmannia auropunctata | reverse complement strand
AAAAATAGATTAAAAAAATTTTATAATTCAAAATATAAGATATTTTTTTCACGATTTTTTTAACATTATATATTTCGTGCATAAGATTAAAAAAATTTTATAATTCAAAATATAAGATATTTTTTTCACGATTTTTTTAACATTATATATTTCGTGCATAAGATTAAAAAAATTTTATAATTCAAAATATAAGATATTTTTTTCACGATTTTTTTAACATTATATATGTAGGAATTGATTGTAGAATCCCACAGTTGTAAATGATAAGTAGATTTATTGTAATAAAAGGTTATAAAATTGGTGGAAGAACAAACTGAATTATATATATATCACACGTAACGGTCGCAACGTCTAGCTC
This sequence comes from Wasmannia auropunctata, assembly GCF_000956235.1. NCBI lineage: Eukaryota > Metazoa > Arthropoda > Insecta > Hymenoptera > Formicidae > Wasmannia > Wasmannia auropunctata. The sequence goes on along the minus strand of NW_012037129.1, from coordinate 25 downwards.
TTTCGGCCGCTGAACTCAATAATAA
>NW_012037128.1:0-615 GCF_000956235.1 Wasmannia auropunctata | reverse complement strand
TTAGGATAAATTGCACAAAAGTGATATGTATTTATTGCAACATATGATTCAATAAATTACGTGCACATACATAAAGTAAGAAAGACTGTGCAATACATGCATAATTCTTCTTTCATGAGTAACTCTAAAAAATCTATTCATAATGGATTCAGAATTTAATATTTTCTCTCTTTGCGCAAAGTATATAATATTTTAGGATTTTCTACAAACATATTTATTATGTCGCAAATGATTTAATACATTGAAACAAATAAAAAAACTGATATGTGTTTAAGTATGCTTACTTATATGTATGTAGTACATATGTATATGCAATACAAGTCTGTCATTTCTGTGACAGCATTTCTATATATAGAAACATATAACATCGCGTCATTTTATATATATATATATATATATATATATATATATATATATTATTAACAACGAAAATATATTTTTCCACTATTTAACACATTTTTATACATACATCTTTCAATTATTATTTAACATTGATTGATGTTTTTATATCACAAGAATGCGATATGTTTAAAAATTGTATCAAGATTATTAGGTAAGTGGTAATATTACCCACCATCTGAAAGTAAACCAAAGAACGTGTATAATAGATATTTT
>NW_012037127.1:0-692 GCF_000956235.1 Wasmannia auropunctata | reverse complement strand
CAAGCAAACTCTTGAACGAGAGTTTGATATTTTTCTCACTGCACAAGAAATACGAACTCTTACTTTTGCGAAACTCATAGAGATGTCCGATAAAAACGTGAATGACAATATTATGGATGACAATGAGAAAGTCGACTTAGAGAAACTAGATATTATAAAATATCTAGTTGGTGTTGTAAAAGATGAAGATTTCATTTCACAAACCTGTGTTGATCTCTTTACTAAAAGACAGAAAACTACGACTGAAGTATTTCTTTTACCGGGTCTTGACGGATGTGGAACTGTATTTAATTACTTAGCACCAAATATTGAATTTTCAGCAACGTCTTTACATTATAACATAAACGTCGATGTTACTACAAATCTTATATCTGAGACAACTGATTATCTTACAAATGTACACAATTGCATTCGTAATTTTATATTATTAAAATATTATTAATTTTGTTTTATATTGACGGAGAATTATTTTTATTTAAGAGACAAATTTTGAATATATTTAATATTTTTACAGCATATATTACCAAAACTAAAAGATGGAAAAGATTTTATAATAGTAGGATACTCCTTCGGATCTATTATTGCAGTTGAGTTAACAAGAAGATTGGAAGCTATGAATTTTAATTGCCGACTAGTTCTTATCGATGGCGCTCCTGAACAAATGCGAAAGATACATGAATATTTTGCATCAG
>NW_012037126.1:0-667 GCF_000956235.1 Wasmannia auropunctata | reverse complement strand
TTGTCCACATGATAATGTGGATAAGAATTCAGGCATGGGTGGCTGTACATTTCATTAAAATTACAGATCGTCTCGCACAGCCCGCAGGTGTATACACCAATTTCCTATAAAGCATAAAATACAGTATTAATTCCAAGCTTTTTAATTCCAAAGATAATAAAAAATAAATAAATAAACATACAATAAACGTTAAATAGAGGTTACATATAAAAACGTGTGCAAATTCTTTCAGACCAATACACAATCAATTAAATAATTAATAGCAAAAATACATTATACAAACCTGGTTCCATTCGTGCTACCGTCGTTTAAACTCATTTTTATCGGAACTCAACACGTTTGACGTTCAAATACTGAAGCACAGCTTTTTGACGCTGAAGTTGGGCAAGTCCGAACTTCAAGCGACAAAACGATGAGAGGTACATTTCATGCGCAGCGACAGATGCGCGTTGACCGAGGCGGTCGGAGTGGGGATAGTCGCTAGCGTCTTGACGCTGCGTGAAATTGCACCCTTATGCTATGTTTATCTCTCTTATTCTCTGTTACATACATTTCATGTGCTCCCAGGCCGAGAGCACATAAAAAGCATAACAAAGCATAAGCACAGCATAAGGCGGGTGGACCAATGAACAGCTAGCATATAATCGTCATATTGATTTACGTAAGA
>NW_012037125.1:0-463 GCF_000956235.1 Wasmannia auropunctata | reverse complement strand
GAACCGCTTCTATGAGACGCTCTTCTATAAATATCTTTCGGAGGTTTTCATTTTCTGGAAAATTTGTCACATCGAAGTCCTCTTCTTCGTTTGGAATTTCTGCTTCCTGAATGTTTTCTTCTGCCTGCTCAATAATGTTGTCCTGCTCTGTATCTGATGGTACCTCCAAAACATTTTGCTCAGTTCCGTCTACCAAGCTTCTACGCAGGATTTGTCCGTCCTCTGCACATATAAAAATTTTACAGTACTAGCACTGCATGTATTAACAATTAACAATAGTATACATTCCAATGTACTTAGCACACTGCGGATAAAAATAATTATTCTTGTCCACATGATAATGTGGATAAGAATTCAGGCATGGGTGGCTGTGCATTTCGTTAAAATTGCAGATCGTCTCGCACAGCCCGCAGGTGTATACACCAATTTCCTATAAAGCATAAAATACAGTATTAATTCCAAG
>NW_012037124.1:0-511 GCF_000956235.1 Wasmannia auropunctata | reverse complement strand
GTATTAACGATGTAAATGCATTAACTTGTGTATTAGCGATGTAAATACAATATAATAAACAAAATTATTTCTTTCTATTTTCATGACATTTACTTTTTACGATGTTCGATAAATTTGGATTTGCTTCAAGTATTTGCATTCATTTTGCTGATAGGAACAAATTTTACACGAAGTGGATGAGCAGGTCGAAGTACCATATCAGTCTGTAGCCGAAGATTTTTTAAATAATCAACGGGTTCCAAATAGAAATTGTGTATCAGAGAAACTACCATCGCTTTCATTTCCAATAGAGCAAATCGTTGACCTATATAATTTAAAACAATAATTTAATACTTATAAAGGACATAGTGTATACCTATAATTTTATATGTATCGTACAATCATTCATATAAACAATTCATAAAAGATATAAATTCAGATTACCAATGCAAGTACGTGATCCAGCGTTAAATGGTAGATACGAGTAAGGATGACGATTTTGAATCTTCTCAGGCAAAAATCGATCTGGATC
>NW_012037123.1:0-665 GCF_000956235.1 Wasmannia auropunctata | reverse complement strand
GTCATTTCGGAGAAATCTTTACGATTGCAAAGTGTCGATAATTTCGATCTTCCATCATCGCCTGAATACACAATTAAAATGTATAATGAAAAAAAATTGTTATAAATAATTTGTATAATAATTTTATTGTTGAAAGTTCTTTGACCACTTCGGCTAATTTTATTTCAATTTACTGAAACTTTTGACACGCTAAGCGAATTTTGCCAATGGCATCATGTTTAGCGTGCAAAAATCTTCGGAAAAAGTATGGTCGCACTCATAGAGAATTTTGCTGTAACACTGTGTAACTTTTTAATATGAATAATAATGAGCGCCAACTAAAATCATCTGAGGGTTATTCAGAATAGTGACCTTAATAAATATGTATCAAGGTCAAGGTTATCGGAAGATAATCTGTATTTCTACATAATTATTAAAAATTGGTACTTCTAAAAACATTTAATAGGCAGAATATACTATATGAAATACAATATAATTTTTTGCCATGATATTGTTGCAATACATTAGTCTACTATACTTTCTATAAATTATAATATACACATTAAATGTTTTGTATTAACGATGTAAATGCATTAACTTGTGTATTAGCGATGTAAATACAATATAATAAACAAAATTATTTCTTTCTATTTTCATGACATTTACTTTTTACGATGTTCGATAAA
>NW_012037122.1:0-650 GCF_000956235.1 Wasmannia auropunctata | reverse complement strand
ATAACGTTCGTAGGAACTATATTGTCTGACCTGCGTGCTCCGCGTTTCTCCCGCGATGAGCCAGACGTTCCGAGGCCGATGTCTCTCTCCTTCTCGCTGCTTGGTGTAGACGATTTTCCAATGTCGCCGATCTATACCTACGGTTACGCTCACGAGGAGAGAAAAAGTTAAATAAAGCGCGCGGCAATAGGATCGAAAACGCAATGCGCGCGGATACGCTCGCCTCCCTAAATCAGGAAGGACGCAGGATCCGAAACCGCGCTTCTTCGGTCGGGTGTTGCGACTCTTGTGACGGACGGTCAAAAAAACGTCACGTCACAGTACTTACAATACAAAATGAAAAAATTAAATCTTAATCAAATAATGTTTACGTAAAAACACTTGGCGCTGGTAGACCTAATAAGAAAAACAACAATAAATAAAAAATTTTAAAGTAATAAATTTTATCAGAAATTTAAATTAAATAAAAAACACGCACGCACGCACGCACGCACGCACGCACGCGTTTATTTGGAACTGTACGTGGTCCATCGAAATGGAAATTCCGTCTTTCTCACGAAGTTATACAGAAGTCATCGAATCTTTACAAGGTAATTGATGTGTGCGTGCGTGCGTGCGTGAGTGCGTGCGTGCGTGCGTGCGTGCGTGCA
>NW_012037121.1:0-1067 GCF_000956235.1 Wasmannia auropunctata | reverse complement strand
GTGTATTCAAATCCTGGCTGAGATAATATTCTTCGCAATAAGTTTTTCGCAGGTATTTTAAAATGCTTAATCGCATCGTATTGAAGATCGATTTAATTGTGATCTTACTATTCCGGTTTCGGTTTATGATTGCGTTACAAGCACGAAATTAATTCGGCGCGCAGTTTAAAATGACTGAAATATGGAATGAAGATTTACATAGAATATTATTAGGTGCCAAGATCCAGCTTCGACTATTTGAGGCGCTCTCAATTCAATTGTGTTTATCACTTACGCTGTCTATATCCTAATTATTGTTTATTATGTGCATGATATAATAAGAAATTGATCTTTGTTTAAAAAAAGTGGAATAACTGCTAAAATCAGTTAAATTAATTTTCCGACTGAAAAAAATTGAAATCTCGCAATTTAAACTACGCGAACTCTGTAACATTAAAGTTTTATACTATTGTTTGCAGATATAAGATTGGAGGTAAATAATTATATTTAGAAACAATTTAATATATGTCAACCGAATTTATGATCAAAAAATAAGAAAAAAACCGATTTTTATTTTTTTTCGCCATGTTCCACCAAATAAAAAAATCTGAAAAAAATATCGAATATAATATGGCATAAAACTTATCTACTGAATTTTTGTAAAAGTGCCCAATTTTTTAGATCTAGAGAAAATGCGTTTTAAAATATTCTGGATTTTTTAAAAACAGAATTTTCAGCACAGAATAACAACAAAATTCAAACTTATGTATATGGATAGTCTTTGTAATCATGAATTTTTTTGTAAAGATTAATCAAGCGCTGCGGTAGCGGCGCGACGCCTAGTATATAAAAATCGGGTGATGACTTGTGAGTATACGGCACTGGCATTGTCGAAGCGCTACCGCTAGCTTTATCTCGAAGTTTTGCCTTGTCAAATTTCCGATTTCAATATCTCGGATACGAAAGTTCTAATGAAAAATCTAATGACACTTTCGCTATATAATGTCGATACGAGCTTTCGATTGAGACCAGTCCGAATGAAATCGGTGCAGTCAATTCCGAGATCTCGAAATCGAGTCTACGAAAAA
>NW_012037120.1:0-838 GCF_000956235.1 Wasmannia auropunctata | reverse complement strand
TTTCATGTGCAACAAATGTTCGTGTAAGATTCTGAACACAATCTGTTGAGATGTTTACAATGTCAGCAAACTTACGGACTTTCACTCGTCGATCATTTAACATGGCATTATGAACTTTTTCGACGATTTCCTCAGTCGTAGCGGTTTTTGGGCGTCCTGAACGTTCAATAATAAATGAAATTTGAATTCAACAGCCCATTTTTTCACTGTTGACAACAATGATGAAGAGTGTCCCGAAGCTGGAATCCAGCTCCGTTTTTTATTTTAGGTGGCGGTAAACCTTTCAAAACAAAATATTTTATCACTGCGCGACATTCGATTTTATTCATTTTTTGAGAAACACTAAACTTGTTTGCATTACTCGACACAAGAGACAAACTACTAACCACATTTGTCTGAAACTTTTTCAGTAGGCCTCTGAAGGTTCAAACTTAAGAGAAATCATAGCCATTCGACATCCTCGGTGCCATTTCTATGTCAGCCCAAGAATTTTTCACGTTTACCTTGCCCACGTATGTGTAAATATACATATTGTCACGTTATTATATTCTAGAAAGTCCACGCCCTAAAAGGAATATCCGTAGACTTTTATAAAGGACAAATTACTGCTCTGCTTGGACACAATGGAGCAGGCAAAACTACGCTTATGTCTATATTAACAGGTATTACATTGTACTTTGAGATCTTAATGAAAATGGCATTAATGGTATTTTGTGGGAAATACTTATTATACTTATATTCAATAGGTGTGACAAGCGTAACAAAAGGAAAAGTGTTTATAAATGGCAAAAATATAAAAAAGCACTTGAGTAGTATTATAAATGAATTAGGACTCTGT
>NW_012037119.1:0-923 GCF_000956235.1 Wasmannia auropunctata | reverse complement strand
ACGCGTATTGTGTTTATAAACAATACTTTATGTCGAACAATCAGTTTTCGTTCAAATATTACGACAATGAATTACACGAACAGCAAGTGTGTCGATATGATTCGGATTTTGAGAACCTATAATGATAATTTATCCGTTACTGTTCGTTATTACAAAGAGCGATAGTCTATAGTTGTGTACTCCCGATCAAATAACAATTCAAAGAGTGGAGCGAATTAATCTATTAGAACATGGATCTTTTGCACCGTGACAATTCTGTAATAAAATAAAATTTTGTAATTAAAGTGGATGATACGCTCGGTTTATGTTTTTTTACGGACTATTGCATGGAGATCGTGAAATATTTTAATTATTGAGCAGATACTAATGATGACTCGAAGAGCAGTCGAGACATCCGGAAACTTTGTATTCTAAATTTGTATATAGATCTCATTATTAAAGAGATAATTTGCGCCCTATTAACTGCGCTTGACTCTATTTGCCCGTTTGTTTGTTAATAAATAAAATTTTGTTTATTAAAACTTTTAGTAATTTTCAAATACTGTGTAGACATTGTTTATAAACACGTCGAGGAACGTATAACACGGCAGCAAAAATGGTCATTTTTGCTTCAATGTTGAATAACTCGGTGAAAACAAATCGCACAATACTGGTCGAGTGTTCCAATTAAAGCTAAAGATTCATACTTTCGAACAATGTAAACCTCATTTGCGTGCGATTTTTATTTTACTTTTTGGAACTTCGCAAACTTTGGTAAAAAATTTTTAGATTTGATGCATCTCCATTTGCATCCGTGCAGCTTTGTAAAGAATCAGTAAGTAATTTAATGAATTATGAATGTCGAAAGTAGAGACTTTAAGCTTTAAAATGCTTTTTTGATCATTCCGATACGATCATTTTTGACGAAGTTACGCTCTCTTAAA
>NW_012037118.1:0-1639 GCF_000956235.1 Wasmannia auropunctata | reverse complement strand
GTGATATCGGACGACAACGTCACATGTTTTATCTTACAAGGTACAAATTTTCAGAAATTTGTATACCTTAAGAATATCGTGTTGCGAATTTGAATGATTTTATCGTTTATTTGCTCATTGGATTTACTGAGTACTCGTTCTGCGAAGAAACAGACAAAATTTACTCTTAGCAACACACAAACTAATATAGAAAATGTGGTACCGTCAAAATTTGAAGAAACAAAGGTAAAATTGTGCACTTTCAAAATTTGTTTGCAAAAATAAATGGAAATGCAATCTTTGGAAAACACAAGTTGAAAAAGTGACACGTATATTAAATCATCCGCCCATTTCATTGCAAAAACAATAAAGTAAGAAACCGTAAATTTAAACTGACACAAAAATTTAAGTAAAAAGATTGCTTTGTTCCTCAGTCATATTAAAAAATTTGAATTGGATTCTCGTGATTCGCCACTATAATCGGCAAAGTCAAAATTGCTGTTTCGTAGGAATTATTAGAACGTATCGGTGATGCTATTAGAATTGGCGGAGAAAAATTTCTCAATTTGATAATATTGGCTAGAAACATTATTGCCGTTTGAGCAGAGATAAATGCTATCCGTGGAAAACACATTAAAAATGTAAAAAAAGACTGCCAAGTATATTTTTTAATGTTTTTACCTCGGAAAAATTGTTTTATGAAAAACAAAAAAAAGCCAAAATAATGATATGAAAAAGAAGTGAAATCAAAATGTTCCAAGTATATTAGTAGAATAATCAATATCGTAAGATATATCTCAAAAAAAAAACCAAATTATCAAATAAAACCCAAGTGGTACTATCTTTCCACTTTATGCATTAAAACATAAGTGATAATAGTATTGTATATTTTAATATGACATGAAAGAAATTTCATTACAAAAAATTAAAAAGTACATGTAGGTATATATATTACTGGAAATTATTTTTAATTATACAACTATTTTTAAACAATAAAATCCAAGTGGACCGTATCTTTATACCTACTCAACACTTTCTATTCCAACTTAAATAGTAATAGTTATTAAAGAAATTTGTAATGGTGCAATATTCTGGAAAGCTATTTCTCACAATCGTAGTAGACTTAATATAAAATATGGAAAACGTTTAAAATATAAAAAATATAAATAGCGACAGAATAAAATGAAAACAAGAAATGCAATAGATAGTGTAATGAGGACCGCAGAAATTAGAAAGGAATTTTGCATGATAATAAGTAGCAAATTACGTGACAGAAAAATCAAAGATAGGAAGAAATGTCCAACAGCAGCATACTTGACACACCCGTTTTTTTATATATTTTTAACATATTGCTAGAAGTCATATATATACTTGACTCGTTGATATAAGAATCATCCGTATAATAGAATATTGTTGATAAAAGTAATAAAAAGTAATTTAAATATACTTAGTTTGCAATATAAGTTCTCATACTTATAAACTCATACTTAATAAATAATGTACTGTTAGCATAAATTGGAAGTATTATTACCATGATACTACATTACCATGATTATATATAAAAAATGGGCGCGTCGAGTATTCTGCTAAAAGGAAATATGTGAATATATAAATTGCCGCAAGATTCGAAATAAATTAATTTTATCAGTCTTCACTTTCT
>NW_012037117.1:0-235 GCF_000956235.1 Wasmannia auropunctata | reverse complement strand
TATCGCCGTTTCACACAAATGGTTTTTTCTAAATCCCGATTGATTTTCTGTTATAATGTCATTATTAAGTAAATATTTTCCTATTTGCTCCTTTACTACTAGCTCTAAAACTTTTTCATAAATAGGTAATATATTGATTGGTCTATACTCACGTGCTTTTTTTGGTTTTTCTATTTTGGGGATCGGTTCTATCATAGATGTTTTCTATCCCTCCGGACATATACCCTTTAATAAT
>NW_012037116.1:0-608 GCF_000956235.1 Wasmannia auropunctata | reverse complement strand
TTCGTTTTTTTTATATTGATTAAAAAAGGAAAAAACACCCCTATCTTTAAGTGAAAAGTTTAATGTCAAAACATTAGATTTTTGAACTTTGTTATACGGCGTTTTGTTCGTTGAAATGTCTACTTTTAGATGGTCCAAAAAAAAATTGACCTCACTGTACAAAAAGTAGCAAAAAAACGCAAAAAACTGAAAAATTCCATTTTTAAAATTTATTTTTTCGATAATTGTTCAAAATTGGCAATTATTTATAAAAATTTACGGTTTCAATCCTTCATAAAAGTGATATACTTCGTTACATTAACAAAGAAAATAATAAAATAATAATAAAATTAGTTTTCTGTACAAATTCCGTATTAAATAACAATTAACTCTGATGTATCAAGATACATTTCACTATTCTGAAATGGATCGATAAAAATTATAATATATAATATATAATAATATAATAATATATATAATATATAATATATATACAGGGTGGACCATTTTAATCCATCCAGTCGAACATCTCGAAAAATAAGCACACTAGGAAAAAATGTTTCAGACAAAAGTTGTAAGGTTTCGAGGGGGACATAAGATGATAACATTGGTTTGACCCTGAGTGGCGT
>NW_012037115.1:0-1460 GCF_000956235.1 Wasmannia auropunctata | reverse complement strand
TACATTCTGTCGCCACAAGATGGACATGAACGAATTCAATTCTCGTATTTAAGAATCACTATGGAATAGTATAAAAAATGCAGCATCATGAGATTTTTACCATTTCTTAAAGTGCGATCAAATATAAGAATAACCGAGAGATGTATTTTGACAGTATAGTTTTTAATTCTGTACCAAAATTGATTCAGAATCTTATATTTCTGAAATTAATATATGCTAAAGTGTTATGCTTGCTTAAAAACATATTTATAATTAATATAGGATATTGTTACGTCCAAGCCCTTAGGAATTTTTATTTTCGAGGAAAGTGAGGCAAAGGACGGCGGGGCACTGAAGGTGCGAAACAGAACAGTTCTCATGGAGTATCGCTTTGTATGCCACGAGTCGAGTGCACTTGTCTAGGGCCCGAGTGTGGATCAGTTCCCATATGGAAACTGTAATGCCGTTTGGGGCCGTGTACTCGTCGATCCTTTATTTAAGTCAAAAAACTTAATCCCTGTGACCTGAGAATGAATCGAGCGCGATTTTTCGAGTCAGAATTAATAATGAGGGAAAATCAAAGTAAAATTTATAACAAGAATTTCATTTAACCTTAAATATATTTTAACAAAGAATGACGATACGTTATAGCTCTGGATTTATATATATATATATATATATATATATATATATATACATATACATATACATATACACACACACACACATATACAGAGTGTTTCCTAAATATAGGGTAAAATTTTAGGGGGTTATTCACTGGGTTATTTTAAGAATTTTTCTGTTCTCTCATGATTTTCGAAAAGCCGCTTTGTTTTGAAAATAAAAAAACAATAAAAGTTTTTTGATCGCGCGTGTGAGGCGCGCGAGTAAATAAACGTAGCAGGCTAGTGCGGATGTTGAAAACAATATCCTGATCTGTCAATCTTTCAAATTTGTTTATTTGCCCTTGATAGTTAAACTTTTGTTAGTGAAGTTCTCTTCATGAATCGCTATATGAACGCTGAGATGACTGACATGCATTTCATGTATGGTCTTGCCGATGGAAATTCGTTATACGGGCTAGGCGATTGTACATTGAACGATTTCCCAACCGTAATGTTCCTGATAGAAAAACCTTCGAAAGAATTCATCAACGTTTTCATGAAACAGGTACATTGAAACAAAATGGAGGAGCAGGAAGGCCAGTGACAGTAAGAATGTAACGTAGATTTAGAAGAAAATGTGCTGAACATGATAGAGGAAAATCCAGGTACTTCTACAAGAAAAATTGGAAATGCTTTGAATGTTAGTAATAAGACTGTGTGAAAGATTTTGATCGACAATTTGTTGTACCCATACCACATACAACGTGTTCAGGCACTTCTTCCTAATGATTTTCCTGTACGTATTGCATTTTGTCAATGGTTTTTGCAGACATTGGTCCAAATCCCTCAACTACTGTCGCTGATTCTTTTTACTGA
>NW_012037114.1:0-440 GCF_000956235.1 Wasmannia auropunctata | reverse complement strand
GTTTAGGAACGAGGCTGGATTCGAAGGAAGGAGGGGGATACGGAAGGACGTAACCAGATAGCCTGTCTCGCAAATAGGCGCGGTGGCATATGTGCGAGTCGAAGGCGCTTAAACCGGGCTTGACGTGCGAGTCAACGTCCTGAAGGGACGATATTACTCGGTCTCAAGCCAGCGCGATCGTTGGTCCTGTTTCGATCAAGGAACTTAATCCTTTTGACCCAGGATCGGACCAGTGCGATTTTCTGCAAGGAAAGGGGAAGTGAACGAGGGTGAGGTCGTTTAATGAATTATGGAAAGTTTAAAAATTAATTGATTAAATTTATTTTAACTATGTTTACAATGCTTATAGTATATACGTAAACAAGAGAGGGTTACTAAGTTTAACATTTCAATTATTATTAAATCGAAAGATCTAGCGCTATGGGAGTATAGGATACTAA
>NW_012037113.1:0-330 GCF_000956235.1 Wasmannia auropunctata | reverse complement strand
CTAAATAATAATAGTAAATAACACGTGAATGGACAACGTAATTTGCATTTACATATTAATCAATAAATAAGGAACGTATTATTACAGATTATGAATAAATACATACATGAATGTTATGATAAATGTATTGTAAAGGGCGTATTATCACGTGTTATTATTTACTTTTATATTTATTAATAAATAATAGAGCGTCTGTGCTACGGCATAAATCCCACGTGCTAAAAATGCTGTATATCTCAAACAGATGGGATATACGAGACTACAAACTAAACAAAGAATACAAGAGCTAAGCACTTGTATTTTGCTATACTCTGTCTCTTATACACATCT
>NW_012037112.1:0-361 GCF_000956235.1 Wasmannia auropunctata | reverse complement strand
CGCGTAAACGCGAAGACCTATTAAGGTATTAATTAAACGAGTCGGGTTCACCGAAACCTTGTAATTCTCGTTATTTCCGACAGCCGTAAAAGCATAAAGTGCAGAGCGTCGGGTTTAATTATCCGGAAGCGAATTTTCTTTTATCGCGAGCGATTTCGTCGAGTCCGCTGAGCAATCGTGGTTCCGATTTCGTTCGCATCTTCGTCGCGAATTGCTTGTAACGCGCGTGGTCCGCGAAACGCGTCGCGTTCGCAATTCCGACAACCGAATGAATGCAGAGCGAGTGAACGAGTGCGCGTATGTCTTATAATCGTTCTTTAATTAAACATTATTTGATAAAATCAAAAGCGCGTTCACCCGA
>NW_012037111.1:0-322 GCF_000956235.1 Wasmannia auropunctata | reverse complement strand
TTCAGACGTGTGCTCTTCCGATCTCAATTACAATTAATAAAGCTTACCTTCAAGATGAAGCTATATTTCATAAAAACAATGTTTCTTTCTTACAGACAAAAATAATGGAAAATTTCAACAAAGAAATACGTTGTTATTATTATCTCCACAAATTTTCGAAACTAAAAATGGTTGCAGTGAAGTATCGATTCAATGTTAATGTACGACAGCTTATTTACCTCGTGACATTTTTGAGAAACGAATAATCGATATTCTCTCATTTAAGAAATAAAGCATTTAATATAAAATTATTTATAAATTTCCAAATAAAAATAAGCTTTAA
>NW_012037110.1:0-853 GCF_000956235.1 Wasmannia auropunctata | reverse complement strand
ATTTAAACTAGAAAGTATCAAAACCATGAAGTTGATAATCATCTTTGGGGCGATTGCGATGTTGATGGCAACTGTAGTTAGCGGGGAACCAATAGACGTAAGTGACTGATATTTATACGTTTATTTTAAATTGTATTAAAATGTGTTCAGTAATATTTTAACTTTTAATAAGATTTTTAACATTTTTATATGGATATTTTTGGTAGTCGGTCTTACAAGTTATGTTGATGACTAGGTCATATGAGATATTATTTGTATGTATTGTTTTTCCGAAATTGTTATTTCCAAAATTACGTGATAGCACTTAACTGAGCGAAAGGTCGATTAAATAACATTAGATGTCAAATGGCATTAAAGTTTCGAAAGTGAAATCTTGTGCACATACGTCAATTTTGAAACTAATCTAATTTATTGTAAAGTAGTTATTATAGTAGTTATTGCGGTTGGAGCAATGATTCAAGTATCTATTTCAAGTTATTCATATATGGTTATGTTTCTACATCTTTCTTTTGCTCTTTTGTACTTACGTGTATACTATAAAAATTAGGTAATTTATCATTATTTTTAGAATTTATGAACTTTTAGAAATTATTTCTGTTAAATTTAATCTGTGTGAATTCATAGATCTTGTATAGATAAAAAAATTGAATCAGATAAAAGGATAAAACAACGATATATGGCCACGTAGTTCCAATAACAATTATTTTAAGATTATTACATGACAATATTTTATTCAAACGTAGTGTATTTTTATTATTATAAATTTATATATAACTTTTTTTCAGCCCAAGGTATTGGAATCATTAATAGGACCAGGAAAATAAATCTGGCCATTGGATCGCGAATAAATGCA
>NW_012037109.1:0-302 GCF_000956235.1 Wasmannia auropunctata | reverse complement strand
TGTAGATATTGTTCCTGCAACCATAGTTGCATATATGTTATCTTATTTTAAGCTGATGGTACTTACAAATTTTATTTGTATGAAAACCATGTATTACGGTAGAGTTATCTCCTTAGCATTGATAAGACATCTATAAAAATTTGAAAGTGTATCTGTTGGATAGGGATAAAATTTAATTTAGAATGCATTTTTCAACTAATAATTGAAGTTGATTTTAACTGCCTTCTTGCCTCTTATTTCTTTAATAATTAGAGAAATAAGTGACAAGAAGGCAGTGAAGATCAATTATAAATATTGGCTGA
>NW_012037108.1:0-324 GCF_000956235.1 Wasmannia auropunctata | reverse complement strand
TTAAGATACATAAAAGATGTAAAGAAGAGTAAAGCACATTATACATTCGACTACTTTAAGAATTTTACTAAAAATAATCTTTTAGCAGAGTAGCGAATCGAGTAATTAAAATTGTAAATATTTTGTCTCTTTTTAAGCATACACGCATATAAAGAAACACTGCATCACCAGATTTTAATTCTAACGCTCTCTACAATTACAAATTACAATAATGATTAATATTATACGGTAATCATGATAATTTGCGAGATCATTTTCATAATTTTTACAAAATATATCTCATTATTTGAATTGCAAATTAATATCCATATTATTTACAGAATA
>NW_012037107.1:0-539 GCF_000956235.1 Wasmannia auropunctata | reverse complement strand
TATTGCTATAGAAACGTTATCCATCCGGTAAAGGATACACTGTAGCGTCTCTGTAAGTACAAAAATATTTCCTGATTGTTATGTAGCGAAAAAATATACTTGGCGGAAGACGCTACCGCGTCTCCTGATTTTATAAAGTATTGACTTTCCAGTCAATACAAAACAGCGGTTGCGAACAACATACTAGCAGTATGGTAGGGATATTTTGTATGTTTTTGTTGTTTTTGTAAGAGTCGCACGCTGAGAGTCGACAGATGTTCCCCACATCAAGAACTAAAAAAATTTTTTTCTCGAAAACGAGGCAAAACACGTTCTTGAGTTTTTTTTCTAAGATATAGGAAAACTGAAAGTATATAAAAAATATTTTTTTAGATTTTTCGACTCTCTCCCCGATTGTTAAAAAAATTGTTAAAAAGTTTATTGTTAAATAAACAATGGAAAACAAAACATTTTTGGAATCTTCATTTTTTTCTCGTAAACTAGAACATTTTTCGCGTATTTTGAAAAAAAAGCAGTTAACTAGCATTATTAGTAACAGA
>NW_012037106.1:0-418 GCF_000956235.1 Wasmannia auropunctata | reverse complement strand
GACGGCATACGAGATGCCTAAGTGACTGGAGTTCAGACGTGTGCTCTTCCGATCTCAAAAACGACCTCTACAGGCGAAAGGACGAGAGATAGAGGCATGGCGAAGAGGACCTTTCTTGTTCCTCTCGTCGAGCTGCATAAGAAGGGGTAGGTCCGGGAATTTTTAGAATTTTTTTTTTATTTTTATTTTCTATAGTCAAGATTTGGTTGGGGTTAGTAGAGATTTGAAATTGAATTGGGAGTTTTCATCGACAGAGTACGACCCCCTCTATCACCTCCCACAAGTCAAAGGGCCGTAGCTATCTCAGTTCGCCCTGGGGACTTTTTTGAAAATTTTGAAAATTGAAAAATTTCGTATTTTGAAAAATCCAAAGGTGGTTTCTTATAGATCACGACGAGCCCTACAAAAAAGGTCCTAT
>NW_012037105.1:0-1009 GCF_000956235.1 Wasmannia auropunctata | reverse complement strand
CTTCTTAAAATACCGGACTTCGCAGACCTGTGATAATTCCATAATGAACTTTGATTTCATTCCCCCTCCCTCCTTTAGTTCTGATAACAATTGTCACCTCAACTTGAAACTTCTGTATATAATTAATATCTGACAGTCTATACACTCAGTTAAAAAATTTAGTGTGAAATTAACGTATCTTACATGTCCCAAATGGTCCACTCAAATTTTTGTGTTAATTTAACGCAAGATGAATATGTTAGAAAGTAATACACACATTATGTAACAATTTACACAAAAAAATGTAATCCTTTAATACAGTTTGGAAACAAATTATGGAAACATTATTTTTCAGTAAAATTAATACTTATAACATGTAAAATTAACAAGTTTATTTATCTCTTCTATTTATTTATGTTAGAATTTACGGTTTAAAACTACTTTATTTTTACGTTATTTATTCACTTTCTTATAAATTGTGTTATTTTGACATTGAGAAATATTGTATATTAATTTAACACAAAATATTTCAATAACATAATCACATTGCATGTTAATTTAATAAACAAATCTATTAAAAATTCGACACAAAATTTTAACAAGAACGAGTAGATCATTTTTAACATAAATGCAAGAATGTTTTTTACTGCCATGTGTAAGTATTATTTGGCCAGGGTTGGGAAAGTTACTTTGTAAAAGTAGTTAGTTACAGTTACAGTTTTTGTTTCTCAAAAAGTAATTAGTTACCGTTACAAGTTACCGACTCTGAAATGTAACATGTTACAGTTACAGTTACTTAAAAAGTAACGAATCGTTACTTTTCAGTTACTTTTAATAGCAAACATTAACATTATATAAACAAAAAAAAATTACATCCACTTATTATCTAATTTTATTTAAAAAAAGAAAAGTAACGCGCATATTTAAATATGAGCATTTAAATATTTTGCATAATTACAGTCAACATTACGATTAGGTGATTGAGTGAAAGTATTGCATAATTTTGATCCATGATCGGACGAGCACACGT
>NW_012037104.1:0-462 GCF_000956235.1 Wasmannia auropunctata | reverse complement strand
TATCACATATAAAATATAGTTTGAAAAACTTTATTAATTAAATACAGTTTAAACAAATTTATTAAAAAGATTAAATTATTAATTATTAAACGATTCCATAAAACGCGTTTATTACTTAATATTAAATTTAAATGTATTAAAGTAATTCATACCCTTGACACAAATGCATTCACATTAAGAATACCTTATTATTACGAGAGATAAAATATTTCAGTTACTCATATTTTTTTCTTCCGAAACAGGCCGATATCTGAAAATATACACAGATTTCTTTTGTAAATACAAATTTACTGAATATTTTATTGTAACGCACAGTGAGCGAGAAAGCTCGAAAAAGTGCCCAAAAATCCACATGCAAATTCGTTTCATTATCACGGTATTTTTAGAACAGATTCGAGTTAAAAAGCAGCTGTGCAAAAATTTTTTTTTGCAAGTGGGGATATATGTTTTTATAGAAGCATT
>NW_012037103.1:0-3072 GCF_000956235.1 Wasmannia auropunctata | reverse complement strand
TCCTTCACTTGCCTCCATATGTCAATAAAAATCGAAAATTATATTTTTTAAAAGGCTCTATTTTCCAAACTAAATGGTAAAAAATTATGAATTTTTTTTATAATATCCGTTTCATATCCCTTCATCACATACTCGTTTTTTATTAAAATCTCAATGCTAGTTTGGGCCCTACAAAAATAAACGCGACAGTTTTATCAACTTTTTATAGGCGACACGTATAAAAAATGCAATTTTTAATTGCTTATATCTCAGTATTGAGATGGTCAATCTCATTCTAATTGCACAAGCGTGTCAACGACTTCTAGTATAGCATATAGTTTCAATTTCAAGAAATTCTCAATATTTTGAATTTGCTAGTGTACTACCTTAACACGCTCGAAGTTGTTCTGTAACAAGTCTGTAGAGGAAAAAATTAACCGTCATCGAATTGCATAAGCAAAACAATTATTGTTTGGTAAATTATAATTAAAGTAAGTATCAATTCATGATTCTTTTATCAATCTTATGTTTTTCATTCAATTACTATTAATAAAATTCACGCAGGTACGATTTAGGTTTACTGAATCGTGCTTTTGACAGCATGTTACAAAAAAAGCTTAAAATAAATTAATTTGCTATTAGTGAAAGATTTAACATGTAATATTAGATGCCTTGATCAAGCTACAATTTCCAACGTTCGTTTGTATTCTAAATAGTACCAAATGTGAAATATAACCAAAAATATCTTATAAGTGGTACGCATTCGGCAACTCTCTCCTACTAAAGCAATTATATGCTTATAACGACATTTCAATAAAATAATCATAAAAAAAGTAATGGATTACTTCTTTAATTTAATTTATTGAAGTGACAGTATTAGGAACAATCATTTAAAGTTTGCTTGTATTACTGCTGGCAGTAAATGAGTCTTGTTATGCGTGAATACAACTTATTTGTGCCAATTGCTGTCAACTTTGAACTGAAGAAGACGAGCAATAAATAGGGAGGCAATATTTGGTACGTGGGGCAGCATTTAGAAATTGACTGGCACTATTAGGTACAATATCTTATTTTATTCGTTTTATTATATTTAAATAATTAATTGGTTTTTGAGTTTTCTGCTTTTATTTTATGTATATTGAAGTTTTTACTTACATAATGATAAAAAATAATATTTGTTACGTATTTAAAAAACTTCAAAGTAAGATTATCAATTGACATTATGTGCTTAAAAAGTGGCAGTAATTGGGACAGTTACCCTAAATTAAATAGACCTGGCGGCTCTAACATTAGATCATACTACTTCATTCTTTGTAGAAAACTATACGCTCGTCGGGCACAGTGTGAGTCTCTTCGAAAGCTTCCTGAGCTTTTTCATACAGTCGATAAGGTAGGAAAGAAAGCTCAGCTGTAAAATGGATTCGTCATGTACCTGATGAAAAAAGCTCATTGGGCATCTACTTTATCAACAGATGCAAGCTCATTTTACTTGATAAATTGTACATTATAATTAGCAAAAGTTGATAGAGCACTTTTGGTCGATAAGCGAATAAACGATAAGTTATCGCGTGAAAACAGTAATTATATGCACCAATTTTTAATTAATTAATTTATAATATAAACTACTTTTATTCTAAAAGTTTGCTACTTTATTAGAAAAAGGCAAAATGCAAACAATATTTACAAAATGCATTACGTTTGAATATAAATTGATCAGTACGTATTTAAATTTGAAGCAATTTACAATTGTACAATTTCTGAAAACAATATGCAATAAAAACGTTGAAAGCGCTACAAATATAATTGCGAAAGTAAAAAAGACATTTTTTTTCAATAAATTTTGCCTTTTAAAAATTGCATAATTTTAAGCAATACACAGACGATTCGATAAAAATAGGTTTTCTTTTCGGAAACATTTTGTTCTGTAAAATTTCCTTATGTATTTTGAACATTAGATATGTGGTTTTATGTGAAGTAAATTATATAAGAGGGTGATATATTCGCTCAATTTATACGGTTCATCATTCGCGGTATAATCGACAAGGTAGCACCTAATCGAGAGACTTCGCGTAAATAACGTTATTAAGCAAAGCTTCAGATTTAGAAATAATGGAGGGAAAATCGCATTACTTGACAGAATGAACACAGTGCACGACGGAAGGGGAATCAATGAACCACAGTTGATCGCATCGATAATGGCTATTACGAAACATTTCCCCTTTGTATCAAACTAAACAAAAGTTCCAAATACTAGTATGGATTACCTTCAGTAAATAATAAAAACGTTAAATAGATCGCATTTAATTTTAACCCCTTTATTCTATATATTTAAGTACTGAATTAAACTACATATATGAATTTGACATTCATGCATGTAGTTAAGTTTATGACGTTATTGAGATTTTTATGCTGCTTTTAGAAATGACTGCTTTACAATTAAATATTTATTAGTAAACACATTAAAAAATTATGCATTTTATAAAAATTATTAATTGCATTATTTTTTATTAACACTATAACTTGTTTTCTTTCTGAAGAAAGTAACGAGTTTTTAAGAATAAAAGCATATCGACTAATGCAGAGATGTTTTTACAAATAACAAATTGTGTATAATTTGTTCTACTTGGTTATTCTCTCAATTTAAATACCAAATTGTTTCTAAATTGCATTGAAATATATGTAATATTATATCTTAAACAAACTTTTTATATTGCCAGATTAAGCTCAATCTCATGAACGGATAATGAGAAAGACACGAATGCATCCAAGCGTGAGAAAACGCTTCGAGAAAATTGTATTTGATTCTCGGAAACCTGAGCCGAAACTGGTTGGCAATTAGTGATAATGTCAAGCAGAGTAAAGAGATGACAATAGAAAAGAAATGAACTTTGACATTTCCGTTATAAAATAGTCAAATTAAACGATGTTTGTTCGCAAAGGATATAGCGGGTTAAGGAGGTGATTTCGGGCCCTGCGCGTAATCGATCGTTATAGTGGGCAAAATGTCCACCCAGATAAAAGAAAATTTTGTGCCAAGTTTCATTTCAAAAGACCCACACAATTTCGAAATATCACAAGAGATGTGATTTTTTT
>NW_012037102.1:0-584 GCF_000956235.1 Wasmannia auropunctata | reverse complement strand
TGTATAAAACATTTTTTCATATAACAATTTACCAGAAATTGAAGATGGTCAAGTTAGATGCCTCACTCCCTAAATATAAATCATTTTCCAGTGGTATACTTATAATCTACTATGATAATCAGTGAGTATACAGGGTGTCCCGTAACGCTTAATTAATATTTCAAGGCGTGAAAGAGAATGAAATTTTGAACTAAAAGTTCCTCTTTCAATTTTGGCTCAGACCATTATTTACAGAGTTATTAAGGTAGTACACTCGCGACAATACCATCCAAAAGTTAGGTCTCTTCGCGCGCTCGGTGGCAATATTCCCTTTGCCGCCAGTGAGAAAAAACATTTGGTTGTGCCTATTCATAAACCGCACGCACACGCAGAAAAAAATTAATTCAGACAGACGCAGACTAACGCAGCTCGACTGACCGCCTCCTTCACTTGCCTCCATATGTCAATAAAAATCGAAAATTATATTTTTTAAAAGGCTCTATTTTCCAAACTAAATGGTAAAAAATTATGAATTTTTTTTATAATATCCGTTTCATATCCCTTCATCACATACTCGTTTTTTATTAAAATCTCAATGCTAGTTA
>NW_012037101.1:0-640 GCF_000956235.1 Wasmannia auropunctata | reverse complement strand
ATCGCCGACAAATTTTTTTTCTATTTTCGTCAATTTCATTCTATTTCATGCTCCATTATTATTTTTCTCCTTTTTTTAAATCCTTCTTCAATAAAGAACTAATTTTTCTACCGCAGTTTCCATCTTCAATGTTACTTTTAATTTATTTGTCCGTTCTTCTTCGTCTTCATCAATAAATTTCAATTTTCTTATTCTATATTTTTCCTTGGTCTTTGTTCTAATGCTGTTATTATCCCATCTAATGTAATGCCTCGTTGAGAAATTTCTCTTAATTACTTTTCTTTCTATGATTCTCCTTCTTCTGATATTATCTTCTATATGATCTTTTCGTTTCTTTCTTGATGAACTCATTTCGTTTTTTCAACAAAATTTTTCAGCGTAATTTTTCACCATAATTTCCATATTTGATGTTTGTTTCAATATGCTTCTCTGTTTGTCTTTTATATCGTTTCTTCGTCTTTTCTTCTCTATCATGCCTCGTCGAAAAATTCCTATTGATTCCCTTAAATAATATTATATAATAATATTTTAAATCTTATTCTCATTCTTCTTTTGTCATTTCTCCTCCGTTATTGTCCTTTTTGAACTTCCATTTTGATTGCCGAAAATTCTTCTAATTTTTATTTCATTATTAGTGCTG
>NW_012037100.1:0-346 GCF_000956235.1 Wasmannia auropunctata | reverse complement strand
GTGCTCTTCCGATCTGAAATTTTTCATAATTTTTAAGTGTAATTTTCGTCTTCGACATTTTCTTCATCTTGCTTCATCATTTATCCTTTTTACATGATCATTTCTTTTCTTTCGCAATTCTTCAATAAATTTCTTTTTTTCTTGTTTTATCTTTTCTTCTTCTGCTTTTCGTTCTTCCATTGTCTCTTATCATTTCTTCTTCTCCATAAGATCGCCGACAAATTTTTTTTCTATTTTCGTCAATTTCATTCTATTTCATGCTCCATTATTATTTTTCTCCTTTTTTTAAATCCTTCTTCAATAAAGAACTAATTTTTCTACCGCAGTTTCCATCTTCAATGTTACT
>NW_012037099.1:0-479 GCF_000956235.1 Wasmannia auropunctata | reverse complement strand
TTTTATTAATCGTACAAGTTGTCCGATACAACCAGCAACTCATCTGTCCGATACAACCCGAATAGCACGCAACGAAAAATCGGCTGTCACTTGCGTATTAGTAAACGTCTTATAGGTTAGCAGAACAAAATGAGCAGAATCAATTCTAACTAGTGAAATTATTTGTTGCTCATTTGTTGCTAAAAAGTTGCCAAAGAAAATAATTTGTTGCTCTATTAGTTTTTTTTAAAAATGATGTTCTGCTAAAGGAAGATTAAGTTAGCAGAACAATATATATATGACAACAAAATTATGCATAAAAGTAACGTCAGAATTTGTTGCTAATTTGTTGCTCACGAAATATGTTAGTTTTGATTTAATTACTCGCAAAATAAACATAAACAATAAGCAGAAAACTTACATAGTATGCCTTAACCCGTTACAAGTTCCCCTTGCCCGATTCTTTCAGAATTTGTTGCTTGCATGAATTCGATAAAAAA
>NW_012037098.1:0-334 GCF_000956235.1 Wasmannia auropunctata | reverse complement strand
TTTATTGGTAAATCGTCTGTAGAAGAAGTTTCTAAATTTATTTTACAACATATAACTTGCAAAATACCAGATAAAAATATTTCCCCATTATTATATAGGCGAGTTGTTACGCATCAACAACACAAACATAACGATTATTGTCTTCGTTCGAAGAAAGCGAAGCGTGGACATGTTCGTATATGTCGTTTTGGTTTTCCTCGTCCTATTACGGAAACATTGGTTTTAAGAGATGTCACGTGGTCCTACTGTGGATTCTTGCCGAGAAAAGAACACAATATGCACATATAGCAAGGCGTGACAAAGACGTATTCAAATCAGTTGTAGTAACTTAGCA
>NW_012037097.1:0-406 GCF_000956235.1 Wasmannia auropunctata | reverse complement strand
AGAAGTAACACATTACTTTTGGCGACGAGAATATCAAGGTAGAGGTGTGCAACACCTTCATCTATTAATTTGGATTAAAAATGCGCCAATTATTGGTAAATCGTCTGTAGAAGAAGTTTCTAAATTTATTTTACAACATATAACTTGCAAAATACCAGATAAAAATATTTCCCCATTATTATATAGGCGAGTTGTTACGCATCAACAACACAAACATAACGATTATTGTCTTCGTTCGAAGAAAGCGAAGCGTGGACATGTTCGTATATGTCGTTTTGGTTTTCCTCGTCCTATTACGGAAACATTGGTTTTAAGAGATGTCACGTGGTCCTACTGTGGATTCTTGCCGAGAAAAGAACACAATATGCACATATAGCAAGGCGTGACAAAGACGTATTCAAATCAG
>NW_012037096.1:0-397 GCF_000956235.1 Wasmannia auropunctata | reverse complement strand
GTAAACTGCATTTGCATGCGACTTTTTATTCGCGCCATGGAACTTGTCAAATTTCGTAAAAAATTTTGAGATTCGAGTCTCCTTTTTATCCGTGTAATTCTATGAAAGATCAGTAGGATCGTTTTCTTAAGTATCGATTTGGAAAGTAGAGATTTCAAGCTGTAAAATGCTTTTTTGATCATCTCGGTACGATCATTTTTGACGAAGTTACACTCTCTTGAATTTTGCCTATTTTTGGATGGTAGAGTAAGGTGATCTTTTATTTTTGGCACATGTATTCTATAATTTTAAACTAGACAAGCTTCAAATGAGTGTAACTTCGTCAAAAATGATCGTATCGAGATGTTCAAAAAAGCATTAGATCGGAAGAGCACACGTCTGAACTCCAGTCACTTAG
>NW_012037095.1:0-365 GCF_000956235.1 Wasmannia auropunctata | reverse complement strand
TGTCCTTTTTGCTTCAATGTAGAATAACTCGGTGAAAAAAATCGTACAACGCTCAACAAAAAGCAAATTGAAGGTAAAGATTCACTCTTTCGAAAGCAGTAAACTGCATTTGTGTGCGATTTCTAGTTTATGCCATAAAACCTTTTAAATTTAGTACACATTTTTAGAGATTTGACGCATTTTCATTTGGACCTATGTAATTCCATAAAAATAATAGGATCCTTTCTAAAGTGTCGATCTGAAAGTAGAGATTTCAAGCTGTAAAATGCTTTTTGAACATCTCGATACGATCATTTTGACGAGTTACACTCATTTGAAGCTTGTCTAGTTTAAATTATAGAATACATGTGCCAAAATAAAGATCA
>NW_012037094.1:0-364 GCF_000956235.1 Wasmannia auropunctata | reverse complement strand
GAACGCCAATCATTTTCAAAGCAATGTTATCATCGTATGTCCACGTTGAAATCATACAACTTTTGGATGTAAAATTTTTCAATTTATTAAAAAAATTTTGAATGTTGTTCATGATTATTAGCCAGAAAACATGTTTCCGGGTAATGATCATTCGAGGTTGTTTATCTTTAATTTGAAAATTAAAATTAATTTTCTGAAATAAAAGTAAAAGAAATAAAAAAAATCCTAAATGATCATGTCTATGAAACATAATATTTTTATAAAATGATGAAAAGTGACAATTGGCTTAACTTAAATATGTCACTCATGGTCAAAGCAATTTAATCATCGTAAATACACCTCGCAACAATACAACTTTTTTATT
>NW_012037093.1:0-543 GCF_000956235.1 Wasmannia auropunctata | reverse complement strand
CAGAAAAATTCAAGATCTCACGTTCAGAATAAACATTGATTTTGCCGCGGTCGGATCAAACGAATTTGGCCCGATAGATATGACTACCAATAGAAAATCTACCAAATAAGAATCATATCAGGGACCCACCAATAACAAGGTGCGAAACCTAAAAATTCGGCAACGCATCTGAGGTGGTTCACCAATGAGTAGCTTTAAGAATTGATAACTGTAAAACGGGCGGAGTAATCCCAAATCGAATCTCCCAACCAAATTCATTTTTTCCTCAAATTGCCACCTCCCACATCCCATGAGTTTTCTATATAAATCGGGATATTCCCGGACTTGACCCACAACAAGATCGGAAGAGAATTAGAACCAGACACAGACCTTCTGCTGTCGTCTCTCTCTGTATCTGCATTATTAAATCAGTCATTAGAATCTGTGCGCGATGCAAGTCCGAGTTTCACATTGTTTTCTAAGAACTCTCAAGTCTCAACCGGAACGACTGCATTACCTAATTAATTCATCAAAATGTAAATCATGTCTTCTTTTTGTTCGGTT
>NW_012037092.1:0-669 GCF_000956235.1 Wasmannia auropunctata | reverse complement strand
AATTACCATTAGATAATTACCATTTGATAATTTCAATCTCACGCTTGTTAAATTCAACGACAATTTCTATTCCACGCTGTAGCTTGTTAAATAAAGCCGAGGCAGGCGCAGGTTATAATTATAATAATCATATTACAAATAACGGTAAACCATATTAGACAACACGCATAACCGATACCACAAGTCTTAGCTTATTATCCGTTCAGAACATTCTATTGTCTTAAGTATCTGAACAACCAAATAAATTTAACTAAAAGGAATCACATAAAACCATTAAGAACATTATAAAGAATAGTTAAGTAAGGTTAATAATTTTAAATTCGTTCAAAAAAATTCTATTGTCTCAAATATCTGCACAACCGGATGGAATTTGGTAATGAAATTTACACAGAACCATTCAGGACACCATAAGGAATGGCTCTATAAAGTTAATAATCTTAAAGGATGTATCGTTGTGCACAAAACTTAAACAATATAAATTTGCTTCACACGTAATATTATTTCGCTTATTAAATAAGTCAACGTAGCACCTCGTAATGCTTGAGGAATACGGCGATCGATATTCATATCTCGAGGAGTCTGCACCTGCATAAGACGACGTAACGCTTAAGGAATGCGGCGATCGATAATCATGATGTCACCCTATGCAAATCCGAGCCTGCGAGAGAC
>NW_012037091.1:0-416 GCF_000956235.1 Wasmannia auropunctata | reverse complement strand
TTGCCAACCTGAAATTACGAATAACAACGCTTATTCTCTTATTAAAATTTATAAGTAGATTTACCGACTCTAGTTCTATATCAATTAGAGTCGATGAATTACCATCAACGAGTTACCAACGGTGGTTGCCGAAACACTTACCGACTTTAGTTCACATGTCAACTAGGGCCGATAAAGGTTACCATCAGAGATTACCGACGGTAGTAGAATACCGACTCTCGGAAAATTACCATTAGATAATTACCATTTGATAATTTCAATCTCACGCTTGTTAAATTCAACGACAATTTCTATTCCACGCTGTAGCTTGTTAAATAAAGCCGAGGCAGGCGCAGGTTGTAATTATAATAATCATATTACAAATAATGGTAAACCATATTAGACAACACGCATAATCGATACCACAAGTCTTAGCT
>NW_012037090.1:0-1542 GCF_000956235.1 Wasmannia auropunctata | reverse complement strand
CTAGTCTAAAAGTAGGACACCGCCATATATGGAAGCGTTGGTCTAGGCGATAGACCATTACCTTATATAGTTACATTTTGTTACTTTCACTCCGTATATGGTATGTGGGTCGACCTGCGCTAGTATGACTTACAGCGATAGAATAGAACTACCCCTTCTCTCATTGTAAAAATGCTTATAAAAGGATCTTCTCTGATCGCTGTTGCGTAGATCAGAGAGCGGATTCGAAGTAGAGAAGCTCAGATCCGAGCTCTGAATCTCAATAAAATCGCTTGAAAATACTTTAAAATTCGGTAAGTCATTACTCTCCATTCCGACCAATCTCGAGGCTTCGTCATCATTCGGAAGTCCAGTAAATAATCCTGAGGTTTTAACTCTCTTAACCACCAGCGAAGGACCCACAAAACGACGCTCTGCAGGAAACGAACAGGAGTTCGCTTCACCAGGACGTCACACGTGGACGCGCTTACTATGCAGTGGAGGATGAGCCGTGCGAAACAATAACGCAACTGATTGACTTACTAAACGGGGCTTTTGGATCACCAAAAACTATTGATCAATACCGCGGAGAATTGAGTACGGTTTTTATTAGACGAGATGAACACATGCTCGATTACGTTAGTCGCGTAAAAGACCTCCGCTCCGCTATCCTCGACGCCGAGCGTCACGCGAAGGGAATTTTGGACGAACGAACCATCGCGGACATCGAAACCTTAACCGCGAGATCATTTTGTGACGGACTTCCTCTTCAATATAGATTGCAGATGAGGCCTGTGCACCACGTGCAACCTTTTGAGGCATTTGCCGCCGCCAAGACCCTCGCAAAAAGAGAAAAATTAGACAAACAAAGATACGACCCACGGTCGCGGCGCGAAGAACCCCTTCTCAGGCAACCAACCGTAAATATGACTCACCGGCCATTAGTTTACTCTACGCCGCGACGTAGTCCAACACCCCCGAGATACCGACCAACGGTGCCACCAGGAGATTTCGGCCCATCATCTAGAAATCTCGGATATTCAGGATATCGTAATCAGCCGCGAGACATTGACGTACGACCCCTACGAGTTTATCAAAATCGCGAAAATCATACGTTGGCCGAAGATAATTCCGCGAACCGTCATCTCGACGACCGACCCGCCAAGTGGTGTCGATATTGTAAGAAATCTGGGCATGAAATAGAGGAATGCCGAAGGAGGGAGTACAATAATTCCCGCGCTGCGCCGGGAAACGCGCAACACCCGTCGAGGACCCCGGACGAGTCCCGAACAGGAGGGTACAAAGCACCGAATCGTCCGATAAGAATGATCGAAGCACAGGAGGCCGACGAACTGCTGAGCGACGAATCGCAAGCTTAAGCCCCGATGATTTTTCTCACGCGCCTACAGTCACAATTTCCGTTGTGACGTCCCGTCTAAATTTTTATTCTTATTATCCAACCGATTCGATTCGACTCAATAAAACACATAAATACGTATATATCTCTCCTTATTATTCTTTTGTATTTATTCTGTATATTCTATATATTACTTATGCGTATTT
>NW_012037089.1:0-429 GCF_000956235.1 Wasmannia auropunctata | reverse complement strand
TACGGGCGACACCGTGTCTGAAAGCGATTACGAGCACGCTGTTGACGTGTGGCAGCGGTTCTCCATCGGAACGCTCGGCGAGTACAGCGATCTGTACCTGAAAACGGACGTCTTGTTGCTCGTAACACGTTTTTGAAAATTTTCGCGAGTTTCGCGACAGCTGCGTCGCGAGTTACAGACTCGATCCCGCGCATTATTTTACGTTGCCAGGTTTCACGTGGGACGCCATGCTGAAACACACGCGTGTAAAATTCGAACTGCTCACTGACATCGATATAGTCTTGTTTATCGAGCGCGGTATACGCGGTGGCCTCAGTCAATGTTCCAACAGATACGCACTGGCCAACAATAAGTACATGTCTTCTTACGACCCGTCAAAACCGTCGTCGTACCTAATGTACTACGACGTGAACAATTTGTACGGCTGGG
>NW_012037088.1:0-345 GCF_000956235.1 Wasmannia auropunctata | reverse complement strand
TTTTTGTTCCTTGTTCCGTTTATAGTATCTGAATCCTCATACTCACAAAGCTTTCGGAAATATTTTAACTTTATAGTTTATTGAATTTAAATAAGGACAATAATGCTTACAATCGTTGTGTTGATCAAGGCTGGTGACAGAGACGTTAACGCTTAGTGCTTACTGTTTACATAGTTGTAGATGTAGAATAAACCAGAGAAAATAAATATTTCAAGATTTATATTCTTTTTATTAAATAGTGAAAGGCAAGGGGACTCACCTTGTTCTTCGAATGATGAGAAACAAGGGGACTTACCTTGAAAAAATACTTCGAATGGTGAGAGGCATGGATACCCACGTTCAAAA
>NW_012037087.1:0-480 GCF_000956235.1 Wasmannia auropunctata | reverse complement strand
CGCTCAGAGATGTGTATAAGAGACAGCTGTAAAATCGTAAGTAAAAACAGGTTGGTTGTGCCGATCTGATATATTTCAATATGTCTTCGTCTATAGATAAAGAAAGACAATAAATGCATTGTATCTTATATTCATCTTCTGTGATCAGAGGCAACAACTAGATTTTTGTCCTATTATAATTTTTATTTAATTTTTTATGTTCAATTTTTTGTTCCTTGTTCTGTTTATAGTATCTGAATCTTCATACTCACAAAGCTTTCGGAAATATTTTAACTTTATAGTTTATTGAAGTTAAATAAGGACAATAATGCTTACAATCGTTGTGTTGATCAAGGCTGGTGACAGAGATGTTAACGCTTAGTGCTTACTGCTTACATAGTTGTAGATGTAGAATAAACCAGAGAAAATAAATATTTCAAGATTTATATTCTTTTTATTAAATAGTGAAAGGCAAGGGGACTCACCTTGCTCCTCGAATGA
>NW_012037086.1:0-389 GCF_000956235.1 Wasmannia auropunctata | reverse complement strand
TTAAATATATATTAGAAACCTATAAAAAAAAATGTCGCAACCGATGTGTCCACGACTGTACGTGTGTGCGTGCATGTGTATGTGTGTGTGTGCGTTTGATATATACTAAGCCAGTCTTTTTAATAATTTACAGATTACCGAGGAAGAAGGGCAGGAGCGAGAATTCAACAAGAACGGTTTATGCGATTCTTGTACCAATTATCTTCTGCCCATTATTATTGGGGGCAAAATAAAAATTACAGAGGCAAAAATAAGAAATAAAATTAATTAAAAATAATTTTGTTCTATACCTATTGTATGAACATAAATTAATTATATAATATAATTCTCCGTTCTATATATTTGTATGAATTATGCGTATAGTATAAATAAAGTACATTGCATCGCAT
>NW_012037085.1:0-467 GCF_000956235.1 Wasmannia auropunctata | reverse complement strand
AAATTATACAACTTTTAATGTAACATTTTTCAATTTCTTTTCTTTTTTCTCTTTATTTTATTTAATTTTATTTTTTTTAAATTAAGTATACCAAGATAAGTTTGAAGTCAAAACATGCTATATAAATTGCTATACATATAATATGCTTATATAAATTATAAAGTACAACATTAGATCGTCAACAATTACACTAATCTATACTAATTTATGTGAGTTCTTTGTAACAATTTTGAATGAAAACTAACCCCGGCAGACATTATCGTTTACAGACATCGAATCGACATCAAATCGATGTCTATTAGACATCGAATCGACGTCTATGGACCGATTATGTCTACCTGAGAATTGAATTATTATGGAATTAACTTTATGCAATTATTTCTTGATGAATATATAGTGTTGCTGTAAAATATTTGATTCTATGATAGCTGTAAACAATATGTCAGCTCTTTTTCATCTTTCGATTC
>NW_012037084.1:0-599 GCF_000956235.1 Wasmannia auropunctata | reverse complement strand
TGGTGATAATAAATAAAGGAATTGTTATAAGTGCTATAAAGGATTTGTTGTGTGTATAACTTACAATTTTAATAATTAAATTAAATATTACATAATTATATTTTTTTATAATTCTGATGTGCAAGATTTCGAAATAGTTCAAGCTCTGTGAAACTATAGATTGTAGCTAATCTTTCTATATTTATTGTGAAAACGACAATTCTTTGTGTGTATAATTTCATTACCCTATTATTTTTAAAAATCTATTTGAAAATCATTGATAATATTATTGTAATATATTTATAACACTTATAGTTATATAATGGTTTGCTTAAATAAAATTTTTTTTTCGACTGGTCTCCTGTGTATTCTTAAAATTAGTTCAGAATTATAACAAGATCGCCTTTATGGTATTTCTTCGAAGACTTGGCTTATCATCATATGCCGCCTTCTGTTGTTGCTGTGATTGACTAATTTGTTGAGCGGCTTTGTTTCGTGCAACCTTCAGATCCCGGTCCCAGTCTAACAATTTGTTCAATTTACAGCATACTGCAAAAAGACGTTTCAATTAAAAAATGTTAACAAAACTAATACACCAGTTCCCTTGTCTTACTTCTACA
>NW_012037083.1:0-520 GCF_000956235.1 Wasmannia auropunctata | reverse complement strand
TCTTATGATGATTAAAAAAACCGCTTAGGTATTTTTTACCCAATGGACCTAATTTACTATATAACGCCTCGCGACCCTGTCGCGTCTGTAGAGTCTCTTTAACAGATGTTTCTAGTGGGATTCATTGTTTCAAAAACCTCATCTTCTTCTTCTTCTTCTTCTTCCTCGTCTTCCTTTTCATTACCTTCTTTCTGCGAGATAAATGGTTGAGTATTTTTCGTTATGTTGGTTGGCGTAGAAGAGAAAATTGGAGGCACGTTGTATATTGTATCGCGTATTCTTGGTGAGTCCGATGTGGCGTTTCGACACGCGTGTCTCAGATCGTTTTAATGGCGCGAGCCTGTTGCTTTTATGTTTTTCCTCCTTCTTCACAATATCTTGTACCAGTGGTTCATTTTGTTGCGCTCCAGTATTTTGAACGATTTGTTTTAATGGTTCGACAATGGGTCTAAATTGTTTCTCCAGAATGATTTCGTCCTCTATCCCACCAGTTTTTAACGCTCTATGTTTTTTTCGAATA
>NW_012037082.1:0-674 GCF_000956235.1 Wasmannia auropunctata | reverse complement strand
TTGTAATAATCTCATATATTTTTAATAAACATAATGTTTTATGCATATAATGAAAAAAAATAATTTGCGATATAAATTTATTTTACAACACGTTATCCTTGTGTATCCATGAATTATGTGAATCATCCAATCCCAGCCATTTCACGTATACCTCATTCCCTCTTTTGCGCAAAACTTTTTCAACGAGGTACACGTCGGGATTAGCAACGCGATGCAGTTCGTATTCATAGAATCCTCCGGCTAGGGATTCTTTAGGATTTTCCACGAGAATCCTCCAAAAGATACGTTGCGGGATTAGTTTTTTGCACCTTGATGATTTTAAACACTTCCGTGGTCCAGTTTGGTGTGTAACCCTTGTCAAAAATTGTCTTGAATTTACTGACGCGTACCGAGTCACTCACTTTGAATCGTGCGGGTGCGGCGATCTTTACGTGGTTATACACCGTGGTTAAGAGCTTGTTGGCGATTGCGGGAGTGACGTCGATGGGTCGCATACCGATAGTTTGATGCTTTCGCGCGTTGTATTCAGACATGAGACGCGGTAGCAAATCGATCCATCTATAGTTTCCATTGTATGTAAACTGCTTCCACATGCTGTTTTTCAACGTACGGTTGAACCGCTCGACGACTGATGCCTTCATTACTGACTGAGTCGACAAGGCACACAGGGGATA
>NW_012037081.1:0-464 GCF_000956235.1 Wasmannia auropunctata | reverse complement strand
CGATTCTCGCCGTTTGAAGCTCGGAAACGTCGTATCCTTGCGTTCGCAGCGTTTCTACCATTCGAACGTCGAATCTCGACGTGTGAAGCGCGGTACAGCGTATTCGAGCGCCCGCGACGTTCCCTTCACTCAAACGTCGATTCTCGCCGTTTGAAGCTCGGAAACGTCGTATTGTGACGTCCTGGTGAAGCGAACTCCTGTTCGTTCCCTGCAGAGCGTCGTTTTGTGGGTCCTTCGCTGGCGGTTAAGAGGGTTAAAACCTCAGGATTATTTACTGGACGTCCGAATGACGACGAAGCCTCGGGATTGGTCGGAATGGAGTGTAATAACTTGTAGAATTTTAAAGTATTTTCAAGCGACTTTTATTGAGATTCAGAGCTCGGATCTGAGCTACCTCTACTTCAATCCGACTCTCTTGATCTACGCAACAGCGATCAGAGAAGGTCCTTTTATAAGCATTTTAA
>NW_012037080.1:0-364 GCF_000956235.1 Wasmannia auropunctata | reverse complement strand
TTACCATCGACGCGTAAAGCATACATTTTCGCTCTAAGTCCAATGAATTCGGTCATGATCGCGCCGTTATTCTCGTCCTTCATCAGACCCGGAACCTTTTTATTAGCAAGCGGAATACCATACGCATTATCAACCGCATAATCACTCGTGTCGAATTTATCTATGTCACGCTTCATAATTTCATATATATCACCGCATTCGAGATGATATATAAGACTATCCGTGTCGGTGTACATTATTTTACATTTTTCACGAAACGATGGTATCATATACTCATGGTGAAATTCATACAAACATGTCTTAGATATATCGAGAATAGACATACCCACGTAAATTGGTTTATACAATTTCACCTCGAGTTTAC
>NW_012037079.1:0-427 GCF_000956235.1 Wasmannia auropunctata | reverse complement strand
TGTTTTGCACATAGTTCCAATAATGTACTTAACATTTACATATACAAATAAAAAATGCGGTAAGTATTTAGCTGATGAGAGAGAATATTAATTAAGTTTCATATGGAATGAAATCTAATCTTGATATGGAATGATGCTGTACGAATGTCATAGATTTTCATGGAAATTGTGCCGACAATTAGTAACAATGACTACGCTTTGGGAGAATCGTTGGGGGGAGTCTGTCGATTATGCGTATAAAAGTCATCGTAAGGTAGATGGTGTGTATCAGTCATCGTATGGATCCCATTATAAAATTTAAAAAATTGAGAAATTGTCCTGGAAGTAGTTGGCCAAGTACTGATGACTACAAGTCTTTAGCAGAATCGAACGAAGAAAACGATTTTTTTTGCTATGAAGTTTTGCCATCAAGTCCCATTCCTGCTTA
>NW_012037078.1:0-415 GCF_000956235.1 Wasmannia auropunctata | reverse complement strand
CGAATGTCAGATTTTCATGGAAATTGTGCCGACGATTAGTAACAACGACGACGCTTTGTTTGCACATATTTCCAATAATGTTCCTAACATTTACATATACAAATAAAAAAATGCGGTAAGTATTTAGCTGATGAGAGAGAATATTAATTAAGTTTCATATGGAATGAATCTAATCTTGATATGGAATGAAGCTGTACGAATGTCATAGATTTTCATGGAAATTGTGCCGACAATTAGTAACAATGACTACGCTTTGGGAGAATCGTTGGGGGGGAGTCTGTCGATTATGCGTATAAAAGTCATCGTAAGGTAGATGGTGTGTATCAGTCATCGTATGGATCCCATTATAAAATTTAAAAAATTGAGAAATTGTCCTGGAAGTAGTTGGCCAAGTACTGATGACTACAAGTCTTTA
>NW_012037077.1:0-555 GCF_000956235.1 Wasmannia auropunctata | reverse complement strand
TATTCCCTTTGAAATTAAAATGTATACGGTCCCAATAAATTACTAAACATAAAAAAATTCATTTTATTATGTTATATTTAATGTAATATGTACAAATCATAAGTAATTACGAAATATGATGCCAATAGTTATCACAAAAATATGTATACTGCAGTTTACGTTATGTATACTGCTTATAATATAATTTTGACGTATTTTTGTACGTCTATTTACTGACTGTTAAGGGGGGGAGGGGGGAAGAATAGTTTTCATCCATTTTCACAAGTTTTTTAAAGCAATCCTATTTTTTATTTCATTCAAATTCTTTTTATTAAAAAATAGCACGCAACTTTTAACGTGTCATTTCTCGCTTATATTATATCACGATTCCAATATTACCGCGGTGACTAGCTAAAAGTCTTAAGACTGTCTTGAAATAAAAATTGATTATAAATACCAGCCTAAGATTAAGCAATTTGAGCTAAGTTTTAAATATCTATATCTTTATATATATTTAAAGAATATGTTCAAGGAAATAATATATTTAATTAGGATTAATTTAAGTAAATCTTTTAA
>NW_012037076.1:0-378 GCF_000956235.1 Wasmannia auropunctata | reverse complement strand
GAAAATAGTTTTTGTACACAATAATATCGTAATGTATTGTAATGTATTGATAATACTTCATTGACAAAACTTTTAGAATTTTCACAAATGATTGATAGTTGCATCATGCTCATGCACTTTCTCATTAAGTAGTGGAGGCTCGATATATACTATATTATATTAAAAATTGTAAAATCCATATACGGAAGTATAGATATTCCCTTTGAAATTAAAATGTATACGGTCCCAATAAATTACTAAACATAAAAAAATTCATTTTATTATGTTATATTTAATGTAATATGTACAAATCATAAGTAATTACGAAATATGATGCCAATAGTTATCACAAAAATATGTATACTGCAGTTTACGTTATGTATACTGCTTATAATATAA
>NW_012037075.1:0-410 GCF_000956235.1 Wasmannia auropunctata | reverse complement strand
GTGTGCTCTTCCGATCTTGGCAATGAAAGATTTTATGACTTACTGGTTCGAAAAAGCTGATAACTGCCTGGGTTTGAAATTCAGTGAAGGCCGCTTGGCTACTCAAGTCGTCCGCTCAAGGATCAATCGGCTGGATCAGGCGGTTAGTTTGGTCACTTTAACTTAAACGCGCACTGACTCTAATAAGCTAGCTGATTTCTGACGGGTGTCAGAGCGATTGAATGGACTCAGATTTTGAATGACGAGTTCGGGAATATCTCGGCTTATATACAGAAACTCATGGGATGTGGGAGGTGGCAATTTGAGTAAAAAAATGAATTTGGTTGGGAGATTCGATTTGGGATTACTCCGCCCGTTTTACAGTTATCAATTCTTAAAGCTACTCATTAGTGAACCACCTCAGATGCGTT
>NW_012037074.1:0-499 GCF_000956235.1 Wasmannia auropunctata | reverse complement strand
AGGGCGGAGAAGGCACCACCAAGGAGACAACATGTACAGGTCGTATTTTAGTCCGCGTTCCTTTCCGTAATTTGAGAGCAATTAAGCTGTCGAGCTTCCTTACAGATTCCGGTGCGAGCCTGCTAAGGCGAGGATAAAGGGGATGGCCACTCTACGCCCCAGATCGGGCAAGAGACCCCGCAGTCGGAAACGCGACAGGGCGCCCCAAAGATAAGATCTGCCGCCAGAAACGGCTCCTCACGAGAATTTGTCCCGAAGGACTAGCCACCTGAGCGTGCCAACACGGGAGCGCACCTGAAGGTACCACCGACGAAAGGACGTCGCCATTAATTTAAATGTCGCGCGCGGGGACACAGGACCCGCGGCGCTACGCATCACACGCGATTCGTGGAGATCGCGAGCTCGCACGCCCACCAATTAGGGGCGCGTACGGAAGTACCACGTGGGCCTACCGGCCCGGCGAGATCACGGAAGCAGCGGCACTCGGCACTTGTGCTGT
>NW_012037073.1:0-808 GCF_000956235.1 Wasmannia auropunctata | reverse complement strand
AAAGAGTTTCCAGAAACAAGAATGCATTTAAAGTTATACAAATTTTAAATCTTAAGGTTTAATAGCTGTATAATTTCTTAGTAAACGTAGATTACTCAGGTATTCGAGACACCTTATGTTATAACAACGCTGCAACGGGATGTTGAGTTTCTCGGTTCTGTTCGAATGAGTAGCTTATGGAGACTTCTCGGGTGCTTTTTTTCGTAATCAAGCGGAAAATCGAAAATGTAAGGTGAATGAGGAGGACACGAAAAGATCTTTGATAGAGCCGATAAAAGTGTCCGACAGTAACTACCGTAACGTGCAAGGTTTCAACGAGTCCCTAAAAGGCGAAGGGTCGACGATGGCTACGGCGTAAGACGAGCCCGTGGATGAAGCATGGAGAAACGCAGAGAAATGTCATTCGTGACAGAAGATAAATTTTACGATGCATAGACTACGACCTCGTAAAAATGGTGGCGACATTAATTCGGTGATGGGACACTGAACGTTAATGTCCGTGCCTAACAGTCCGTATTAAGTTCCCTCATGTATATCATGTGACATATGCATAAAGTTTCTCGATTTTAATTGAAGCTAGGAAACGATTACTGTATTTTAAATAAATAAATAAATATATATATATATATATATATACCTATATATACACGTGTATTTCTATTATATTGCTTTCGTTGTAAGAATTATTTTGACATATGTATATATACATTCTTGAAATAGTTGAAATGTTTAGCATAGAAAGAATATTATAGTTAAATGCTACTAGAGATTATTTAAAAAAACATGATAAATTAAATTTAATATAATT
>NW_012037072.1:0-783 GCF_000956235.1 Wasmannia auropunctata | reverse complement strand
TTTACCGCGTGTCTCTTTCTCTCTCTCTCGGGGTAACGAGAAACCTTCCGGCAACGATTTTTCGACCTCGCATATCGTACGGAAAGTGCACGCCGCGCATACATTATGTATTCCCGCGGTTCTGTTTTGCATTGCAGTTCACTTCGACACGTATGGCGCCGAGTTGGTTTTTGCGTAATTTTATCTCCTCCTGCTCTCGAATTATTTCGAAGCGGATTTAAGATATGACGCGTTGAGTCGAGTGAAATAAATTTACAAGGAGATCGATTGAAAAATTCATCGATTCTCATGATCGATTCTTTAAATGGTATGAGTTACCGCTGAATCTGATTTAAAGAAATACATAAAAGAGAGAGAGAGAGAGAGAGAGAGAAGCTGAGAGAGACAGAATGAGATACTGAGCAGCGAAGCAGCGGAGAAAGAGGAGGAAAAGTTGGCGGAGGAGTTTGCGTTGTCAAGTTTTCCGGGCTTTATTTTCCGCGCTCCGTCGGCGAAACTCCCAGGAATTTCACTCGTACCATTTTCTTCCGACAATGCCGCCCTTGCCGCTTGCGCAAAAGGCTGGTTAACGAGAAAACTTGCGTTCTCTCCCACGGGGGTAGGGGAGGTGCAGGGAGGAGGTTCGCCAACGAAATCCACGACGAGCTTTCTGTTGTTCGTGCACCGTAGTTATGCCAGTCCGTTCGAATTATCAAACACCAAAAAATTATATATGATATATATAGATAATTGTATGTGCTTTGTATGCGCGTGCGCTAATATATATATATATATATATATATA
>NW_012037071.1:0-1765 GCF_000956235.1 Wasmannia auropunctata | reverse complement strand
AAACAAAGAATACAAGAGCTAAGCATTCGTATTTTGCTATATTCTATCCTTTACTAATCCTCTACACTTATATACCACGAAATAACCACGAAGTCTTTTACATTTTCTACAATAATCATTTTATGTAGATTATAACTTATGATTGTGCTACTTATTACAGTGACAAATCGATTAAACTTTCAATACTTTTATAAATATTAACAGTAAAAAACTGAAATCACAACACAATACGAATATAACATAAAGGCATGTAACAGAGTGGTTGCGAGAAAATTAATTTCACTTCTTTTATTTTTTCTGACTTCTGCGGCGTAAATCCTCGCGCGGCGTATGTACCGGGTTTACCCTAATATTATTTCAATGTAGTTGTCCAAATGTTTTGATCTAGTCTTGACTCTAGTGTTGCATCTAGCAGCCTTCTGTAAGTTATCGATGATAAATTAGAATTTCCATCTTGGATAGCTTCTTATTTGGCACTTTTAAAGAGTCTACTTTCTTCTGAAACAAACATTCTTTCTGAATCTTTATTTCTTCATTTGAGATTTTTCCTGATTTACTGATGTGCTAACATTCTGCTAATGTCTTGTAAAAGTCTTCATGAGATCTATATTTTAACTCATTAAACAAGAATAATCTTTTTCTCTTCTAGACATTAAAGGTAGTAGCCATTTATACAATATCCAACTATTCGATACTTTTTGGAGCATGAGTCAAATTTTCCTTTTAATAATTTTTTAGTAAATAAACAATGCATATAAATCTCTAAGCTTTTGAATATCTGGCTTCTTTCTAAATCATAGCTCTGCACAAATCATTTCCTTTACTACTTTTGTCGGGCTTTGGTTTATTAGATAAACTGCTGCAAGCACAATTTCAGATCAAGAAGTTTTACTCGACAGTTGCAAATTTAATATCATATAGATAGTGTGCTCTTTCTGTAATAGTACAATTCATACACTCTGCAACACCATTCTGT
The DNA here is from genome assembly GCF_000956235.1 of Wasmannia auropunctata. Classification (NCBI taxonomy): domain Eukaryota; kingdom Metazoa; phylum Arthropoda; class Insecta; order Hymenoptera; family Formicidae; genus Wasmannia; species Wasmannia auropunctata. Next base: position 789 of record NW_012037071.1, on the reverse strand, counting down.
TATGATGTATGTTTTACTGTAAACTTGTACTGAATATCTTAATTAGTGCAATAATTCTTCATCTCATTGGAAAGGTATTCACGATCGTTGTTGCATCTCAATCGACTCAATTTTATTAATTTTTACACAAAACTAAACGGTCAAGTACAATTTTATTTATTTTCATTTTGAAGCTCTTCGGTTATCTTCAAAAAATCATCTTATGAAAACATGGGAAAAATCTTGTACTGTTGTGCCTATTGTTCTTTATGGTTTTTACTTACGAGAAATATTACTCCGCTCATCCATCTGATGGCAGTACCGCGTACTGTTTCCGGATAAGCGATTTCAATATTAATTTGTTCAAATTGTTTCAACACGTTGCAGTGACATTAACAGTTAATATAGAAAAATCAATATAAACCCAATGTTGAAAAAACATTTACACTTCAATATTTAACTTTACAACATCTTAGCAACGTTTTTTTAACATTCTATATTATATGATATTATCATTTATAAAATATATGGAACAATATTATTAAAACATTTTACGTATTCGGAAATATCATATTATTAAGTAATATTTAAAAACGTTTATAAAATATTATATAAAAACATTGATAAACTTCGTATAAAATCAATATTTTTAAATGTTAATATAATGTTTTTTATTTACTGAGAATGCTTCGTTTTAATGATAAAGCTCTAGATTATATATAGTGTTTTAGTGACATTCGCATTTAAAAAAGGGTTGAATAACAAGGGTTGAATATCAAAAATAACGAAGAGAGAGAGAGAGAGAGAGAG
>NW_012037070.1:0-555 GCF_000956235.1 Wasmannia auropunctata | reverse complement strand
ATTCTGTCTACATATATTACAATTTCGGATATTCAGATATGCCCGCAAGCATATCCCCGTCGATGATACAGAAGAATCATACAAATAAGCGTTTTACATTAAGGCTATCAACGTCAAGACGCGTGAGCGCGAGAGAGAGAGAGAATACTGTCGAATAATGACTTAGCTGAATACGGGTCGCTGATGCCGGAGCCGTCTTCGGTGGGAGCCACGTTCCGTGCCTTGCACAACCCTTGAATTATCGTCGTTGGATAGAAAGACCCAGCCAATTCTCTGGTCCTCGTCAAATCGTGATCGTCACCCTTAATATCAGACAGGGGCTACGTCAATCATCGTCATGACCACGGTCATGGTCGCCAAAATGACTCCAGGTTGTGGAATGCTCCGGCACACGTGATATACGTTCCAATCGATCCGTTCGGGAACGTGGCTCGAGCTCCGACTGTCTTTCTTGTTTTCCGCATTTCTCTTTGTGGGCCCGTTCCCACCTCTCCTATCTCATCCCTACTTTCATCCTCCTCTCTCTCTCTTCTCTTATATTATCTCCATTACAAA
>NW_012037069.1:0-433 GCF_000956235.1 Wasmannia auropunctata | reverse complement strand
ACACTAATTAAGTGTACTTTAGACTATTCGATTCCGGGATTTTCATCAACGACAGTTAATTTTTAATATCAATTGTAGCTGTTCAAAAAATGACCCCGTTTTTTCTCTAGTTTTTGCATTTTTGCAACGTAAATATTGCATGCGTACAATTTTAACTACCTGTATCTTGTAGAGAATTTCATAACAAACAAAAAAGGTCCTATACATTTTTGTCTTAAGAGCGTTAATAACGTAGTTATTAAGAGAAATATCAAGAAAAATAGGTCATTTTCGACGTTTTTCATACATTTACCCCTCCCATAAATTTTCCATAGGGTTTCACGCGGGCGCATATCGATATTCTCATTTCGTGTGATATGAGGAAATAATTTCTGCAAAAAAATTATCTACTTCACGTTACATCCAAAACCGTCCACTTTCACTGCTCTACCGA
>NW_012037068.1:0-336 GCF_000956235.1 Wasmannia auropunctata | reverse complement strand
TGAACGGACGAGGCGCGGGTTTTGCACACTAATTAAGTGTACTTTAGACTATTCGATTCCGGATTTTCATCAACGACAGTTAATTTTTAATATCAATTGTAGCTGTTCAAAAAATGACCCTGTTTTTCTCTAGTTTTTGCATTTTTGCAACGTAAATATTGCATGCGTACAATTTTAACTACCTGTATCTTGTAGAGAATTTCATAACAAACAAAAAAGGTCTGATACAATTTTGTCTTAAGAGCGTTAATAACGTAGTTATTAAGAGAAATATCAAGAAAAATAGGTCATTTTCGACGTTTTTCATACATTTACCCCTCCCATAAATTTTCCATA
>NW_012037067.1:0-1521 GCF_000956235.1 Wasmannia auropunctata | reverse complement strand
TTAGAAATTATGGAATGAAATCTAGAAAGAAATATGTTACTTGTAATGTTATTACCGTTACAACTACTTTTTCAGTAACGAATGGATAACAACGTTATATTTCTTTATTTGTAATGGTAATACACATGGAGAGGAATTTCTCATAAAATTTATTCTTGAAAAATTATAGTAGTCGTGAAACATTATATTTCGAATTATTTTATGACTTTCTCTAATTTATTTTATATTTTAACATAGCAAAATATAAAATACGTATGAATATTTTTACTAAACTATGTAGTGAATCTCCAATGATTTTAAAATATGTTAAATAATTTATAATTCTTTATTATTTATTATTTATCTAAATGGATTAAAACATTATGATAAACATACAAAATGTGTTATATAAATTTTATAATGCAACATGATGAATTATTCGGTATGTTGTTTGTACCACAAATATATAATGTATAACATCCATATTTGAATAGAAGAAATGGCGTAGCATGTAAAGTAAGAAACTCCTGATCAGAGATTTCGGATTTGAATCCTACTAGAGAGAACCAATTTCTTCATAACATAATACATACATGTAACATTAAATACGTAATTATATAAAAACAAAGTTTGTATTAGTAATAATATATTGTATATTAGATTGCCAAGTTGTTTCAAACTTATCACCAAATGTTATAAAATTTGTAGTAAATTTTGCGATAAAATATTACAAGAAATTCTGTCCGTGCAGTTGCATTTTTAGGTAACGATAACAAATATAATCGTTACTTTATATAATACATATGTATATATAGATTATAGAATGCGCAATTTCTTAAGTGAATCTTAAGGAATGTTATGTTTAATCATTAACTTGTTGCGATTAATAAAAATATAATGGAAATTGTAATAAATTGTTGATTTTTTAAATAACGTACGATAACAGTAACAAATTATTTTTTAAAATCAGTAACAAGTAATGGTAACAAGTTACTTTTTAATCACTTTTCCGATTCTAAAGAAATCTTAAAATATTCCAGTTAGAATATAATGAAGAGAATATATAATTGCTATATACTACTATATTAATATCGCAAACATATTCATAAATCGAGTAAAATAACATGCCATATCTTCAGTTTAGGATCCATTTAATTACAAGGAAAAAAATTTAGTCGATACTAAACAAAAAAATGATCGATATACTGCACGACAGGCACATAAAGATATTTTAAATTATATAATGTGTAATGTACAAAGAAAATTGTAAAAGTAATGCTATTCATTTACACTTAATAGAATAAATATAGTGTACCTAATACAACAAAATCATTTAATTACTTGAAAAACAAGCGATCAACTCCGAAACATAATTTTTTATAATATGCACTCAAGGGTCAAGATACACGCAAACGGAAAAAATCTCAAAATATCAAAGTAAAAAGTATAGCCGCGGACAATGGCGTCCGCAGGATTTTTTCTAGAGAGGGGCATGATCCAAATTTTTAATACAAACTACCGCGAGGAGCAAATGTCCAAACG
>NW_012037066.1:0-900 GCF_000956235.1 Wasmannia auropunctata | reverse complement strand
CCTTTTTATCTTCTAAACTAACAGAGATAGACCTAATAAATATAATATCAAATTAAACGGCTCTAACTAAACTTTATTGTAAGCACAGTGATCACTTAGAAATATTATCTACGTTAAAGAGCGGAAAGACATGATTAATTTTTGCACGGTAAAGTGACAATTTTAATATGATAAAAGTCGTAGCGTTCTTTTCTTAACGAATATAACGATGTATAATATAACGAAATTATTTTACGAATTATAAAAGTTATTTTGGTTTAAAGTTTTGCCGGCGGCTACTACCTTTTCAATTTCGGCCTTGCGGTGTGGCCAACTTCCGACTCTCGCACTGACGTGAGTACTACAATCAAATAAAAACATTACACGTCAATTGTCAACGTGAAAGTCGGAAGTTGGCCACATCTCAGAGCCGAAATTAAAAAGGTAACAGTTGCCAGCAAAACTTTAAACCAAAATAATTTGTATAATTTGTAAAATAATGTCGTTATCACACATCGTTGTATTCGTTAAAAAGAACGATACAACTTTTATCATATTAAAATTGCCACTTTACCGTAAAAAAATTAATCATGTCTTTCCGCTCTCTAATCGCTCTAATCCGCTCGCATAGATAATATTTCTAAGTGATCACTATGCTTACAATAAAGTTTAGCCAGAGCCGTTTAATTTGATATTGTATTTATTAGGTCAATCTCTATTAATTTATGAGATAAAAAGGGGTGGCCACTTATACGGAGACACCCTGTATATGAATATTTCCTGTCACAAATGTTCTGTCCGATTCATATGCTGCCTGCGTTTATATAATATATTTTTACCGCGGCGAGAAAGTGTGGATTCCTGACGATAGAAATAAATTTCAGTAAAATCATATTATTTACCCAAGTTACGATGCGAGAG
>NW_012037065.1:0-622 GCF_000956235.1 Wasmannia auropunctata | reverse complement strand
TTGATGCATCTCCATTTGCATTCGTGCAGCTTTGTAAAAAATCAGTAAGTCATTTAATGAATTATGGATTTCAAAAGTAGAGACTTTAAGCTGTAAAATGTCTTTTTCGATCATTATGTTACGATAATTTTGACAAAGTTGCTCTATCTTGAATTTTAGAAATTATCAATATATTAATGCATTGTCCGGTCAATTAGTTTGGTGACTGTATATGTACTCGGGAAAAAAGTTTCACATATAATTATATATAATTATATGCAAAATATGTCCATATATGTTTCTTTCCTTTAAAGAATTATTATTAATACTAAAAAATTATTATTAATAATAGTAAAATTATTTTTTAATACAAATATGATAATACTAAGAAGGAAACATAAAAAATAATTAAAACAATAATTTTTACATTGTTTTTTTTTTACAAGAAATTGAAAAAATAAGAAAAATTGCTCATATATAATCATATACAGGGTGTCCCCGTATAAATGGTCACTCCTTTTTATCTTCTAAACTAACAGAGATAGACCTAATAAATATAATATCAAATTAAACGGCTCTGACTAAACTTTATTGTAAGCACAGTGATCACTTAGAAATATTATCTATGTTAAAGAGCGGAAAG
>NW_012037063.1:0-765 GCF_000956235.1 Wasmannia auropunctata | reverse complement strand
TGGAGAGACAGAGAAGTCCCGAACAATCGGCCTTCGGGAGCCCAGCTCCTACCCGGCGTGGGTCCCTGCCAGCCTCCACAGCTCTTTCTCTCAAATTGCAACCAGCAAGTAGTAAGTCGTCACCTTTTATTTAAACTGTGGATAACTCAATAGTAACTTGTCTCAAATCAGTCTCGTCTTTAGTGCATCGCGGATTAAATTTAAATGTCCTACCGCGGTCCCGCGACTCGCGATCAACTCATCATCGCCAAAGGCAAGAAGCACGGAGACTTCTTGATCAGGCCTACCAGGAGTGGTTGAACTCCTTAAAGGATTTGAACGTGAGACCGGACAACCCAGAGCCTGCTGACTCTCCGTCACTAGCCGCTCCTCCGACTAACTCTCCTACCCCATCTCCCGAAGAAATTCCCACTCCTTCTTCCTCGCCATCATCTGTCTTAACTTACAGAATCTTCCCAGATTTTCCCTCGCCAACTTCCTCACTGACATCAGGAGACGCGGTAGCGTCTCCCGCCAAGTATATTTTTTGTTATTAACAGAGACGCTACAGTGTATCCTTTACTGGACGGATAACGACTCTGTAGGAATAAATTATTATTTCTTTTAATTATTTGGATAATATCGGTAAATGCCTAATTTTGTGAAAAAATTTATATTTTTCTAATCACAATACTGTAACAGCGATATCCATAAGTGCATTTGATGCATAAGCGCATAAAGTGTATGCATTTTTTTGCCCGATATTATGTCATTCAGATACGTCGT
>NW_012037062.1:0-916 GCF_000956235.1 Wasmannia auropunctata | reverse complement strand
TGTTTTTTCTTAATGCCGTAAGATTAATTAAATTTAAAAATAAAAACGCAAACAAATTTTATCAAGCATATTTTATTACAAGAAACTTAAGTAATATTTGAAAAAATTTGCAATAAAGAGTAATTTTTAAATGCATATATTCCTTTCTTTAGAGCATTTTTTCAATTTTATAGAGCATATTTTAAGCGCTTAAAACGGGACTTTTACAGTATAATTTTGGTTGCCCTGCTTATAAGTTATAAGCTATTCATATTTTATAGCATTATTAAAATAAGACATTTCGTATAAACGCTGGAATTAATAACGAGTTAATTTATATGTTTACATTTGAATATTATATTCCTTAAGGTGAGGATTATTTTGTTACGTCCTGAAGACTCCACGATTCTTTTCTTTCGTGGAAAGTTCCGGAAGCGGCAAGCCGATATTAGCGGCAGCTATTTTTATTACGTGCTAGATTAAGACTTCCTGCTAAGAAGTGCACGTGCAAGAGCCGTCAATTAGAGAATAAGATAAAATTTGTTAATAAATTCGGCACGCGCCAAACTAGGCGAGTATCTTATCTATCGGCTGTCAACGCCGCACGAAACTCGTCAGCTCCCGGATCTGAAGGGAGCAATTGTCCACCCTAGATAAGGGTCACCACGATAACCCTTTTTCCGGAAGTCGCGCCTCCCGAAAAACAAAGGAACCGGACCAGGTTCCTGAATATATATAGGACTTCTCTAGGCGCCTTGGAACACTCAGAATTCAGAATTCAGCACTTGAAGCTGAACGTTCGCCATTCACTCATGACTCAATAGATTGTCACTCTTACACTTTGTCCAGGATTTCGGTGTCAGAAGTTAAAGTCTGTGCGCGCTTAAAATTCGAGTGCCGAAGATCGCTCCATCAACTCTCCTGGAGAGACAGAGAA
>NW_012037061.1:0-466 GCF_000956235.1 Wasmannia auropunctata | reverse complement strand
CTATGGCTTGCATTTTTACTCGCGGGTTCGTGGACCCTTAGGTATATTGAATCAGTCGACGTTGAGTCGTTGTGACTGTCGAGTCAAACTCAAGTCCTAGAAAAATTTACATTATGAAATGTATAAATTGTAAAAAGTACTTTGTGCCAAGTACTTGCGACTGGTGCTGTCGCAGGTACTGGCTGTGTGTGGGTAGGCGTCTCGCTGCGTCGGGATATCAAAACGATTTTTTGCGGGCTCTGGCGAGGGCTCAGACGTCTCCGCGCGAGGAGGTTGAAACACCTGACAGTCTGCGCGAGGAGACAAGGACACCTCCGCGGGACGAGGCCAGCCCGCGGGTGGAGGATGCGAGCCTGCACGAGGAAACGCCAACAAGTCCGCTCGAGGAGGCGCCGCTGCAGGTGATCGTCGACCGATAGGAGGGTGGTCTGCTTTTTTAATTAACGTGAGTATTTGTAGCTATCCT
>NW_012037060.1:0-559 GCF_000956235.1 Wasmannia auropunctata | reverse complement strand
CTATAGTGTCAATTTTTTCAGGCAAAAAAAATGCGCTATTAAAAAAAAATAAAAACCTCATTTTTACTTCATTTTTTAAAATTTGCATTTTTGTACGACATAACAATTTTTTTACAATATAAAATACATATTGGAGGTGATAAATACTCCAATAACGCAGTATTTATCTTTAGAATTAAATATATTATTTAGTTAATGCATACATTTTAAAGTTTTCAATTATTTTTTTAATAAAACAATTAACGAAACGAATGCAGAGTAACGTAGAGTTCTTCTATACTGGTAAATATGGCGTATGTAACGAGCTGTGGGCTTAAATAAAAAGTTTTAAAAGTAATTTTAAAACTTATAAAAATATATTTTCTATTAATTACAATAAAAAAATGTAAAAAAGTTTTTTTTAATTTCTACTTTTATAATATAAAAGTTTCATTTATAATTTAACGCTAATATGTAAGTGCTTAAATTTTAGAACTTAAAGTCTTAATTAAAATTACGAGGAGTCTGGCCGGAAATTAATTTATCTAAAAATTTTGATAGATACAGATCTGAAAAAATA
>NW_012037059.1:0-1837 GCF_000956235.1 Wasmannia auropunctata | reverse complement strand
ATCATTTAAAAAAATGATTAACACTGCCTCTGATAGCTGGATACGCAATAACCCCGGTAACACAATGAGAACCATATTCCTGGCATTGTAACAGAGGCTTTTCCTTTTGCGATTATCGATGAAAATGCTATAGCAGGATTTAAATGTACCAGAATAAGTCCATTTAATAGGAACATGTTCCCATCTGTTGACTTCGCGCCTTCTGTGACAGATCGACCATCGATAGCTTCTGTCAAAATTGATTCTAGCAATGTTCAAAATGTGATTATTGAAAAAGAAAACACTTTTTACAATAATCAAACGAGGTCTCAAGTAATGATTCCTAGAGAAGTACAAAGCTGTTATTAATTTTAATTATAATTATTTTGTTGCCTAGTAAAGATTATTTTTTCAAATAATATAAAAATTGTTTTGTTTTCTTCATTTTTATTATAAGTTATCTTATGTAAGAAATCATATTTTTATTTTATTTTTTCGAAATAAAAACTTACTTTCGTCTTCATAGTGTGTTACTTTTATTCTGGGCCCTCAAGATGAAAGTGACAACAGACGTAGTCACAAAAAACCAAAATCGTTCTTTCCTATTTATTACATGAAACTTAAAAATATATGTAATCATGAGACAAAGAGAGTTTCTTAGGATATAAACTTTTTTGTAATATCTCTAAAAGGTAATTAATAATTAATTTATATGTTAAAAATGTTCTTTTGTCCCCGGTCTCCCTTATGGTTGGCATTACCCGATGTGCACTATAGGTAGGTTGGTGTTAGGATTTTGCACACCGTATGTATGTTTTATACACGTCCGCACACAATGTACAAAATCCGATTGCTAACCTCCTTAGTGCACATCGGATAATGCCAACCATACATGAAAAAAATATAAGGATTACTTTAAAATGTTGTAACTTTGTAAAAAAAATCGTAGCGACTTATTTTTTTTCAAATTAAAGAGAAAGGTTCAAACTTTATGACGCTGTAAACCGCATCCCCGAGAAAAATTTTAGCAAGTCTGTGCAATCTGTCAAACTTTGCAATTTTCAGTATGGCAAACATGTTCTCATTTAAGAGTTTACAGTAGCAGGGGTGCATTAAATTTAAAATCGACGAGTAGCTTAAAGTAAAGATTTCAAACTTTTATTTGAAAACAAGTTCATTATCCTATGATGATTTTTCGCGGAGTTACCGTTAGTCAAAGTTGACCAATTTTTGCCCAAAATTTTTCTATGCAATAATTTTTTCTAGCACTATATAAACTAAAATACTGAAGTTCTAAGAAACTAAAATACAATAACAGTATATTGAATAATAACTTCTGACATTATTGTAATAAATTCAAATTATTCCAGTATTATTATTACTATTTTACAATTAATATATGTATAATGTATTGTTTGCATGAAAAAATTGTATGTACTATTTGCATTAGTTATATACAAACAGATGCACCAAGTATGCTGTTGCGAGAATTTTTTCCCATCTTCGTTTTTTGTCTGGCACGTAATTTGCTATTCGTTATCGATGCAAAATTCCTTTCTAATTTCTGCAGCCCTCATTACTCTATCTATTACATTTCTTATTTTTATTTTATTTTATTTTTGCCGCTATTTTATATTTTTTATATTATGAATGTTTTCTGTATTCTACATATATTAATTTACCACCATTGAGAGATAGCTTCCCAGAACATTGTACACACGGGGACATGAATGCCTTAACACTTGAAGTTACACGATGAGAGAAGAACGCGTTTCTCATTGGAACGCGCTCTGAAGACGCGTTTCTGATTGGAACACGCTCGATACGTGCAACTTCAAGTCTGTCTCTTATACACATC
>NW_012037058.1:0-819 GCF_000956235.1 Wasmannia auropunctata | reverse complement strand
CGTGTGCTCTTCCGATCTAAGGGGTGATTTCATCCCTTTAAACCGTTTTTTAGCACCAACTGATAATTTCTAAATTTATCTATTCATGTGACCTCAAAGTGTACCAAGTTTCATTAAAATCAGAATTTGACACTTCGCGAGGTTCCCTGGTAAGATGGATTTTGGGGGTGGAAAGTAGGACTCCTGGATATCTGGTAAGAGAGGAACTACAAAGAGAGAAAATGGGAGGTAAAGCGGGTAGAAGGACCAGTATTATTATAGTATTTAATAGTATTATAAATTGAAATGGATAGAATTGAATTTATTTCGACAATTCCGAATTGGCGTTTCTGATTTTTCGAATCCATTTGAACCCAAAAATAATATAACACGAATATAAATATACATCTAAATTCAACATGGTGAATAGCTTATTTTTTATTTCAATTTATTTAAATTAAAAAATAATATTAGGGGATACACTTAGTTTTTGCCGGTTTTTTCTTAGAACGTAATTATTCAATAAGGATATGAATTAATACCTTAGTCACAAAATATTTTTCATTGTTTTCTATTACTTTTTCCCATCTTTCTGGTAAAAGTTGGATTCCGCGACGATGAAGCAAGCTGTCTTTTGAAGCAAGCCATGTATTTTCCTATTTGTTCGTAATTGAAAAAATGTGAATCAGCAAGCGTTCGTTGCATCGAGTGGAATGGTAATCCGATGGGGCCAAATCTAGAGAATAGGCTGGAGGACTTCCTATTTCAGTTCTAACAATGTTTCTTTCATGGTTCTTGCAACATATGATCGCACGTTGTCATGCAAAAGAATCATTTTCC
>NW_012037057.1:0-395 GCF_000956235.1 Wasmannia auropunctata | reverse complement strand
AAAAACGCATACAATATTTATTTATGTTTATATATATTTATGTATGTTCTTGTATGAGAACTTTTTGCCCGGTGTTATATCGAGTTGAAAAAGTGTTATAGATATATATAGTTATATTATTGTTCGTCTTTTATACCGTATAAATAACAGAGCAATATATTATGATAATTCATTCTTATTGTATAAACAATGTAAAGTTATATAATTCTTATGTAAATAGCGAGTAACATCTGTTATATTATAAGAGTAACATATAATATAACAGATGTTACTCGCTATTTACATAAGAATTATATAACTTTACATTGTTTATACAATAAGAATGAATTATCATAATATATTGCTCTGTTATTTATACGGTATAAAAGACGAACAATAATATAACTATATATATC
>NW_012037056.1:0-809 GCF_000956235.1 Wasmannia auropunctata | reverse complement strand
TTTCACCTCCAAGATTCAAGGAATTACTTCACTCAGGCGGGAATTAGCCGTTTAAATTACCAACTTCGTTAGATTTACAGATGTTATTACTGTATTTATTTTTCAACAACTCGGTACAAAAGATAATATAATGCCCCGGTCCTCAACCGTCCTCGTGACGGCTGATCACTCGCGCGCGCGCCTTCGTTCTACATTCGTTACGTACGCAAAAATCTTTTATCTCCGAACAAACCTCGGATTTTGGTCTTCCCGATCGCGTCTCGCTACTCCACTCTCTTTCGTGACTTCCGGAAAAAAGCCTCGATGCTCTTCGCTCCGCTGCTTATAGCGTTTTCGATTTGTTGACTCGATCCGACTCCGAGTCAAAATAGTCTGTTCTTTTTAGCGTTTTTTGTATACTTTAACTATTTTTTAATAGCTAAAAAGAACAGACCATCGACTCGGAGTCGGATCGAGTCAACAAATCGAAAACGCTATTATATTCTTCTTCTCCCACCCTCGTCATTTACGGTGGCGTTTTTCGCCCGCGCGCCCCCTCTCTTCGACTCTCAGCCTCCGTTTACCTCCGTGAATATAACACTAATTAAACCCTACATATAATTTTAATTTTATTTTAATATTCTTACATACTACCCACCACCTGTCTGAGCGACTCGCCCTCGGTCGCAGTACGTTTCAAAACCGTTCGTTTTTTAACTCTCACCGTTCCTATTTCTACACCTGACCGTTGATCCCCTCTTCCTCGGTGTTCTTGCTTTCTCCCCACGTTCCGCAACCGTCGATCCGCTCCTCCTTTAATTGGTACTCTG
>NW_012037055.1:31173-31634 GCF_000956235.1 Wasmannia auropunctata | reverse complement strand
CGAGTCTCCTTTTCTATATTTGAAGCTTGTCTATTTTAAAATTACAGAATACATATGCCAAAAATAAAAGATCACCTTACTTTACCATCCAAAAATAGGCAAAATTCAAGAGTGTTACTTCGTCAAAAATGATCGTATCGAGATGATCAAAAAAGCATTTTACAGCTTGAAATCTCTACTTTCCAAATTGAAGCAAAAAGGACCACTTTTGCTTTAATGTTGAATAACTCGGTAAAAAAAATCGTATAACGCTCAACAAAAAAGCAAATTAAAGGTAAAGATTCACTCTTTCGAAAGCTGTAAATTGCATTTGCATGCGATTTTTAATTCTCGCTATGGAACTTGTCAAAGTTCGTAAAAAATTTTGAGATTCGTTGGGTCTTCTTTTCTATCCGTGTAATTCCATGAAAAATCAGTAGGATCGTTTTCTAAAGTACCGATTTGAAAAGTGAGTGAAGAGA
>NW_012037055.1:22142-25312 GCF_000956235.1 Wasmannia auropunctata | reverse complement strand
GATTGCTTTCGCGTGGAGTGCCAATTGTGCCGACCGTGCTTCACATCGGAAACAAAACTCATTTTGTCACAGAGTTATCTTGAGCATCAGAATCGGATGGATTTCCAAAGAATTTTTCCACCATTCATAGTAAGTCATGTTTTCTCATGTAACTAATCATCTGGATTGTAATTGTAATAAATTTTTTAGACAAGAGACATGATGCTGAACAATTAACTACTCACTGAGAAATCAATTACTTAACAGATGGTACCAAGAAAAATGTGAATTAGATAAGACATGGAGTAGTTAATTATACGATGAAACGAAAAGTATGTATAAAAATAAAAGTATGTATAAATCTAGAATGAAAAACAATTGCAAGAAAGATTATTTATTTTCTGTTGTCGAGGTTCCTTTAGTGTTACGACCTTTTTTTACTTTTAATTCAGGCGCGTTTGGATTGACGCCTTTATAAAAAATTTGGAGCAATCTCTTGGCTCCTCCTTTCCTTTAACACTTCTCTGTATCGTTATTTTTGGGTCGTAAAACTTTGGTACTTCGAAAACGCTGACGCAACCGCCAAATCGATCGTTCGCACAGCCGTATGCAATACTGCGTACTTGTAGTTGAAGCAGTGCCGACATACACATTATGTACGGCTCTACTATGACAATAACATCTAGCTCGCGAAACACCGTTTCGTAGTCCATGTGTCTCTCCTTACAAAACTTTAAGACTTGATCGATGCAATTTATTTCAGCATGGCGGGTTGCATTACAAGTTTCATTTACGGTATTATTACCCGTCGTTATTATTTCATTATTATATATAAATAAACAACCAACCGGGACTTCATCAAAGATTCCTCCGCTTTTTGTAATGCAATGTCTATCCATGCCAAAGTATCCATAATAAGTACTATTAAATGTTGTACTATATGCTGGCGAGTTTGGATATTTTTAAATATCAATTTGGAAGACAGTTTAGCATAAAATTAACTTTTTCATGAATGTTACCTTAAACAAAAACAAGCTTTCCATTTGAAGTTTCGATCTTCAAAAATAATTGTATCTTGCACAAGAGAAAGTTTAGACAATACTTGCTTTTTCAAAGTATTTAAGTAACTCAACATCATTTAGCAAAATTAACTTTTTCATGAATGATTCTTTATAAAAATGTATTATCTTAAACAAAAAAAGTTTGCCGTTTGAAGTTTCGATCTTCAAAAATAATAGTATCTTGCACAAGAGAAAGTTTAGATAATACTTGCTTTTTCAAAGTATTTAAGTAACTCAAAATCATTTAGCAAAATTAACTTTTTCATAAATGATTCTTTATAAAAATGTATTATCTTAAATAAAAAAAAGCTTGCCGTTTGAAGTTTCGATCTTCAAAAATAATTGTATCTTGCACAAGAAAAAGTTTAGACAATACTTGCTTTTTCAAAGTATTTAAGTAACTCAAAATCATTTAGCTGCTGCATAGTTGTTTCCAATTTTAATTGCCTACATCTCTTGGTCTGGGATATCGCAGAACCTGAAGAAGTCGTTATACAAGTTAACATAAATTTTGTATTATGGATTTAGTATCAAAATAATCTGCATACATTACCTTTATATTCGGTCTAGTAGTGATTTCATAGCATAAATGCAACTCCATTTCATGTAAACGTTCAGATCCGACTGAGACACGCTGGGTCGCGTGTTCTTCAGCGCCACCTCGAAGTCACGATTCGTTAAGTGCGATTGTTCTTCCTTTATATTTTTTAATTGACCAATATGCTTCGTGGCTGCATCTGCCGCTTTGAGGTAGAGACTCTCCATGTCGGAGCCAGAATATCCGACCGTCTTCTCCGCAATCGTCGTGATATCCTCTTCGTTAAGTGTGTGTTTCAGCGATTTCAATAAAATAATTATTATTTGCTTGCGCGCCCCGAGATCCGGCAGAGAAACGTACAGTCTCTTGAAATACCTCCTCGTCACCGCCATGTCCAGATCTTGTGGCCGACTGGTCGCGCCGACGATCAGAATGTGATCGTCCTCGGACCTCGCTATGTCGTCCATCTGCTCCATGAACTCCGACATCACCCGACTGGAGCATCCGTCTGTCTGCGTTAGCAGCCAATCGATCTCGTCAATGAAGATGATAGACGGCTGATAGACCCTGGCCACCGCGAACAGCGCTTGCACTAGCTTCTCGCTGTCGCCGATCCACTTGATCAAAAAGCTCGCTGAAATGGAGAAGAACGTGGACTTGCTCTGCGAAGCTATGTACTTGCCGATGAGGAACTTTTCCGTGCCGGGTGGGCCAAACAGCAAGATGTTGGCTGGCTGATAGCGGAGATACGACCACAACATGGGGAGCACATCCGACATGATGATCTTCTTGATGTCTTCGAGCCCGGCGAAGACCACGTTGTCGTCCCACGTTGTGGCCCACGATGTCGTTTCACTCGGATGCATGATGTTATTTTTGATCAGCTTGATCGTGTCCGGGTCGATGTTTTTCAATCTCTCGTCCTCCATTTCCTTGCTCGCTTTTCCTTGCGACGTGTTGTAACTTTGCGCCGATTCATCCTTATAGCATTTGAACGGATAGACTAATGTATGATCATTACAGCTCCTTTTCGGCGCCGACTTGTTCATATTCATTTCCTGGATGTACAATTTGTCGCGGGCGTTCCTAAAGGAATCGATTAAAGATTGTTTTAGTATAATAGAATTATAATTAAGACATCTAGATTTCTTACAAGTGTAAGACCATGGAAGGTCGGTAAGAACCAGGAAGATACCTGGCGAAAGATGCCTGGAATGCGAACAGAGAGTTCTCTAGCTCTGGGATATGTTAAAAAGGCTTGGAGGATTTCCTGAGGACGGTGAGAATAAACACACTTAATATTTCGTCGTCTTCACTTTAATATGACGCGTTTAAATCAGAAAAGGAGATACGACGGCACGTCTGCCTCTCACACTTACTTCCTTCAATCTGTTTCAATCTGTTCTGTTCTTCGCGGCTTAACAATGCACAGTTTAATTCGAAAATATCTCAAGCGACCAATCAGAGAGGAGGATCGGTTAGTTAACGCAGTACGCAGTCGCAGAAGCAGTGGTAGAGTGAGAGTTTAGTGGCTGCGTTCCGTTTCACGCGCATGATGCGCACGTGGACATAGGAATATAAGGGGACAGAGC
>NW_012037055.1:12423-20725 GCF_000956235.1 Wasmannia auropunctata | reverse complement strand
AGTATATCGCGCCAGTCTCGGTCGTGCCGATCCTGACCGCGCGAATTCCACGCGCGCCCATTTGTGAACTTCAATAGCTTACCGTTCAAATTCTATTCATCGGATCGCGTTTTGGTAAAGAATTTTCTGTCTTAGAATTTCACGGAGAATACGCTGGTTTCTGGCGTTACGCCAGTTCTGGGACACCCTGTATAGTATATACTATATTTTACTATATCTAATGTACTATATATTATTATATTTTATTCTAACAATAAGAGATAAAATACAAATATGACGAATGAAAGTTATAAGTGTGACTTTTTTTCCTTTTTCTTATTAGATTTTTTTTACTAAGACCTCAATATCACAAAAAAAATATAATTTTAAAGTGCAAATTGAATATAAAATAGAATTACAATACACACACACCCATACACTATAAATTATATGATGCATATTATTATCGCTTAACTTTTGCTAAATTAGTTGAATGGTCAGTCGATAAATAAATCAAGTCGTTATTGTTCATGTTTTTTATTACATGATAAAAGAATTATACAATAATGTACCAAATACCGTGTCAAAAGAAAAATAGCAGCAGTATAAAATCGACATTACTTGTAAGTTTGATACACACCTGTGTAGAAGACACTTATACTTCGCAACTGCTATCGTAACAAATATTTTGTAAAAAACATGGAAAATTTCTATTCGCTTGTTATCATTTCCTTCTACTCGCCTGTTACTATCATTCTATGTACAAAGTCAACGTTTCTTCAGTAAATAATAAGGAACTGAGTTTGAGCTGAGTCCAACATTAAATTCACGTCTTCGAAATATTATCAAACTATAACGTCGATATCCTAGCGCAAAGATTCTGTCTATCCCATTTCATGTTCGATTTATTTAGAGTCTATTAATACTAGATATATACATATACATATTCATATATATATATATATATATATGTATATATCTATATACACACATTTGTCTGTATTCACCATTTAAATGAAAAATTATAAAATTATCGTAAAAGATATATGTATCGAGGTGTGTAGAAAAATCTTATAGCTTATTATTATGCTGATTCTCCTCAGCGCAATTATGTATACACAAGTCTTATTTTTGTAAGATCGTATGATTATCCAAATGTTATCCAAACATAATCTTGATATATATATATATATACATATATATATATATATATATATATATATATAATCATATTTCGCAAGTATACATTCTGTACTTAATTAAAGTATTAGGTCACGCAACAATTCAATTTCTCCTTTAATCAACACTTTGCTACACAGCATATAATAATACATATTTAAATATATATACTATTTGGAAATAATGCAATTAGGCGTTGCATGTGTACGTGTAAGAAAATATACAAAGAAGCATACTTCGAATATAACTTCTTGTCATCTTAACCTGGAACTTCTGTGTATCGTTCATGCAATTTCGTAAGGTTCAATCTTGAATCGCGTATTCTACAACTGTTTTTCAACGTTCCTCAACTTGTTTCCGTGCTATATAAAAATGTTGTGATATCACCACTATTGACCAATGTAATCGAATCTCCTGAATGGCCATATTGGTCTTGCCCGTTTTGTGAATCGGCTCAAATCTAATAAAAAAAAAGAATAATATTCTTCCCCGAGCTTGCTCTCGCATTTGACTATGTATGTGACAAAAAGCGAATAACAGACAAACCGTGCATAACACTTGTTCCAATGATATTCGAATGAATGTACCATTAGAACAAAAGCGAAGATCACAAGGAAGTTTCATATTAACATTTGATTCCAACGATTTCACAAAACGGAGAGTCAATTGTAGCTGAAAGTGTATCAAACAGCGACTTATTGAAAACGACGCTTATAAATGATACCTAAAAATTGCTTTGAACATTGTTTTCCTCCATTTTTTTTTATTGCCTATTATATATTCACAATTTCGCTCTATGCCTGTGTCCCTTCGTTCATTCATGATAACTCGCGTACTTCGAATCGCACGTGATAATTTTCAAAATTTGAATGATTTCGCAAACAGCGCGGCAGTGGCCTGCGTCTTGTCCCCGTTAAATCTACGCAATTCCGCAATGACTTGCGCCCTGGTGAAACCCAGGGCCTCCAATTCCTTGACCGTGGCTTCCGTGAATGGGTCGTGAGGATAGATTGTAGTCTCTAAGGCAGCGGGCCTCGACGACCCTTGACTACTGGTACCTTGCCCGTCTAACAAAATTTCCAAAAACTTATCATCGAGAAAAATTGTACCTTTGTTAAAAAAAAAAAAAAGTAAACAAAATATTGTAGACTTCAAATAACGATCATGCAAATTAAATGGTCATATAATTTCCGAGTCGATATCGAGAATAAAAATTAAGTAATTTAAATAAATATTTAAATCAAGGCTCGATAATTCAAAATAAAATCAATACAAATAATGGGCTATGAGCCAAAGCTTGGTTGTTATTTTGCTCCAATATTTAACAAATTCTTTATAACATATAAATAACAAACGTTTTTTCGACCCCGAACGGATCATTGTGAATGTTAAGAAACGGAAATCGATTAATACATCATATAAATTAAAATTAAAATCCTTACAATACACGTGATATGTTAAATGTACGCTCGCACAGTCCGTATGTAGCATGATCGCATTAATATAGACGACCAACACAATTTAATTTTTGAACTGCGATCACGCTACATACGGACTGCGAGCGCACATTTAACATATCACGTGTATTGTAAGGATTTTAATTTTGATTTATATAATGTATTAATCGACTTCCGTTTCTTAACATGGATTAATGGCCCGTTCGGGGTCAAAACGTTTGTCATTTATATTATAAAGAATTTGTCAAATATTGGAGCGAAATAACAACCAAGCTTTGACTCTCAGGGCCCATTATTTGTATTAATTTTATTTTTAAGTAATTTAAATTTATTTTAAAAATAGGCGGAAAGAGAGAGATGGCAGAAACTAAAGTAGGTACTAAAAAACAGACCAGGCATAGGGAAAAGGTAAAAATATTATTTTTTGTTTTAACAGATACAGTGGAATGAAAGGACAAAAGGATTGAGAGGATAGCCTGGGCTGATACATACTTACCATGCTGTTGCCTCTGTTTCTTAGCATCTCTCGTGCTATCCTCGAGAGCTCGCTGGAGATCCTTGTCGTCCAAGGATTCATCGCTGTTTCCGCTCAATTTTGCGCACTCTGGTAAATCGCCTGTAGAAACAATGATTAATAAATAAATTGTTATTTGCTAATATTTCTTAATCTAAAGTTTCCTCAACATTAAATCTTAAGAATAATTTCATACAAGGCCGATGTATGCAACAAATAATGGGGGGGAGAAAAGAGCCAAATACGATCGAGGCTAAATGTTGGTTCCCTATATTCTAATAATATTCTTAATTTTCAAACCTTGTAAATTTCAGCTCGCGTAAACCACGCGCTGACTGTCGATCTTTAAGAACACAATCATAACTCAAAGTTGAAATAATATTACATATCTATTAAGGAGGTTCCAGCGCTACTCTCTAGTCAATAAACAGTTTATATTCTTAAAATTGTGTAAAACGATTAAAATAATAATATTAAAACATTATCAACAATATCTGTTTCACTAATGTCATTATACATAATCGTTATTAATTTAATGTGTTAAGAAATATTTTTAAAATACAAAATAAAAGTTATAAGATTCTCATTTGACCTAAGTACCAAGCAGGAAATGAAATATGAATGACATTTATTTACTATTATCTTAACAAATAATAAATAAAATATAATCTAAATAAAAAAGGTTTAAATTAACATTTTTTATCATAAATTTATCGTATTTTTACATATGCATCAAATATATATCGTTTTATAATTTGTGTTAAATTTGACATGTCTATTTAACAAATATTTTTGTTTTTTATTATCAACAAATATAAATTTCTTTCAAACTAGACAGTCAATTCAGATGAAACTTTACCAAAACGAACTCAAATATTTATTCTGTAAGAATTTTTAAATTTCTGTCTTATATGCAAATGTTTCAAATTAACAGAAAATACCTACAAAATAAGGTTAATGTATATACTTGTGATGTAAAATGCTATACATTTAGAATTAAATATCTTCAAAACGGTACGGTAAAGATCAATGAAACTTTGTCTAGATATTGTAAATATAATTAACTTTCGTATTATGTGTGTATTACGGACTTGTCTTATATTTCATCAAACGCTGAAACCTCCTTAAATTGATCTCCGATCTCGATGCTAACAAGCATCTTAGAACACTGTAAAGAATTTATTGCGAAAAATATTACTTCAGCCAGGATTCGAATCTGGAACTTCCCCGATCTTAGCCGAGGCAGGTCTTATCTATTTAATCACTGAGGCTGTGGTTATTATATTTATCGCAACAACAAATATTCGTAAGGAGGGACGCATTGAAACGCACCTTCTGCCAGAAATGTAGTCTCAGTACCCGTAGTTCCGATCTTCAAGACATTCTTCTTCAGGTCTATGCAACACTGATGTCTCTTGAGCATGTCCAAGCCCAGCAGCATGTCCATAGGCTGTTCCTCGAGGACGCTGAAGGACGTTGTCAGATGGTCATTGCCGATCTGTATTTGTACCATGTGTATACGACCGATTATACGTTGTACTCCAACACCCTTGGCGACTCCAGCCCACCTTGTGTCGACCAAACGCATAATGTGGCATCTCTCGGCACAGGCAGCGGACATAATGGTAGTTTGTGCACCTTCAATTATAAATAATATGATAACAATTGTTTTCATGTTACAATGCATCAAAGAGAAGGGGTAACCACTCGAAAAATAGATGTACACCTCTGACTTCTGACTTCAAAGACTTCACCGGACCTCACAGACTTCATCGGACTTCGCCGGACTTCACTAGGCTTTTATGGATGTTTACCTTCGGGATTTCGTCTGGAAACACCGGCGAAATTTTCCAAAAGAACTCGGTCAAAATTGATGACCTTTTTTTAAAAATTGGAAAGCTATAAATGACCTTTTTTTTTTTAGAAATTGGTATTTACTTTACACTTCCATGGTCGTGGACTTTATCAGACTTCATCGGACTTTACTGGAATTCAACAGAATTATTCTGACGGGTTGTATACCGGAATTCGAGAGTGGTTACCCCTTCACTTCAAAGTTAATTTTGTAAAACGTTTTTTTTCTGTTTTCATTGCACGAATATTTTTAGGGACGGTCGAAATGTATTCGGATATATTTGAATCGAGAATAATCTTTTTTCCCCTGTTTTCACAAACGGAGGTCATGCGTTCTAAAATTAAATTGTTTTTCTGCATCTCATGCAGAATGATTATTCGAAATGTATACGTTTAAAAATAGACATTTACTCAGCCTCTCTCTCTCTCTCCCTCTCCCTCGACCAAAATGTATAACAGAACAAAGGTATTTAAAAATAATTTCACAAGTATGATTCGACAACAAAGACCGAAGAAAGTATTGCATATCTTTCGAGACGCGCGTGGAAAATGATGCGTTTTAAGCGGCGTCTACAATGAGATTAAGGCTAAGATTTAAGAAAATTGACAAATCACAATCGATTATATACCTAACGTGAGAAAAATACTCGATTATGCTTAAAACGGCGTCTACAATGAGACTTAAGACTTAAGATTTAAGAAAATTGACAAATCACAATCGATTATTTATCTCACGTGAGAAAAATATTTGATTGTGCTCAAGTCCCGAAACACAATAGATATAGTAAGCCTTAAACCGTAAGAAATTGACCAATCATAATCCTTTATTCTCTTCAAATTCAACTGCGATTGGTCAATTTCTTATGGCTTAAGGCTTACAACACCTATTGTGTTTCGAAACTAAAGCGGCGTCTACAATGAGACTTAACATTTAAGAAAATTGACCAATCATAGTCGATTATTTAATTCACGTGAAAAGAATAATCGATTGTGATTGGTCAATTGTTAATTTTTAAATCTTAAATCTTAAGGTCCATCTACAGTGAGGGGCTTTCTACAATAAGCCGTTAGTCACTACTCATATCATACTAACTAAAAATTGATAACTGAAAAATTGACAATCGTAGTCGAATATTTTTCTTACATTCAACTGTGATTGGTCAATTCTTACGATTTACGGCTTACGATCCGACATACGACGTATTGTCCCCCCTCAAGACAGCCCCTCAAGAATAGTAAGTCGTAAGCCATAAGAAATTGACCAATCAGTCGAATATGAGAAGAATATCGACTATGATTGATCAATTTCTTACGGCTTACGACTTACTACTCTCACTGTAGATGAACCTTAAGACTTAACATTTTAAATATTAAAAATTGACCAATCACAATCGATTATTCTTCTCATATTCGACTCTGATTGTTCAATTTCTTACAGCTTACAACTTACTACTCTCATTGTAGATGGGCCTTTAAAGTTTCATTGCAGACGCTGCTTTACTTGCTACTAGAAATGACGCTTCAAGTTGGCGACCTGTACCTGAGTCAATAAATGCTTTCACCGGAAATCCGTTGACTTTACAATTGATATACAACATAACGACGGTGCCGAAGGTCTCCGGATTGTACTCCATCGCGGCCTCCATATTCGCCTCGATATTCTTCTGTCTGATCTCCTCGGCGATCAGCCGCTGCGCTTCGGTGTCGAAGGGATCGGCGTTCATCATTCTCAGCCGTTGCGCTTGCCGTTCTTCTCGAGCGGCTATCTGCTCTCTGAGTACAGTTGAAAATCGATCTATAATACACGAATATTTAGACCGGAAGATCAACAAAAAAAAAAACGCAATACGACGTAATTCGAAAATTCTGCCGCTTACCGAGATTCCCCGACAGCAGCGCGTCGGCCAGTCTGGGATTATTTTGCTTCAGCAACGCCAGCTGATCCGGATTGGCCATGAACATGTTCTTTATCATAGCCGGATCGTCCTCGCTGCGGGGATTTTGCACCCGGTTGTTCGCGATCGGCGACGGGCGCTGCTGATTGTTGCTGGCCCCGGGAACTCTGATGGAACTGAAGTCCAGTAATGGAATGGCTAGAGGCGACGTTTCTTCAAATTTAGTACGTTCATTTTTTTTGTTTGCAAGATATTATGGTTGCCGGTGTACACAGCGCAAAGGAGATAACAAAATCAATTTTTCAACGGAGTGTCAAGATCGAACGTTGCAAAGACTGGCAAGGCGGGGAGGCCAAAGGCCAAGGTTTCTGCACTCGAGCAAAGCCCGGTATATCGGTATCTACATTCGCTGTCGACAAGATAAACGATAAAAAGCCGATTCAAATGTGACACAGCGCATAAAAATGAATAAGGCTAGACTGGGGGGACTTTTTTGGGGGGGGAGGGGGGGCATTTTACGTAAAGCGAAATTTTTGGATAATTCACATGGAATTGACCACTATCGTTAGGTGTATACATACCTCTGTTGAACGGCTGCAAGTTCAGGTCGCTGCCGCTCTGGTGCATATGCTGGAGGATAACGGCGTCGCCGTCGCGGATCCCGTGGTCGCGCAGCGACTTCTTGTCGTCCATGAGCGGCAGGCCGTTGAACGCGATCACGATCTCGTGGGCCGGCACGCCGCTCTCGATCTCGCAGAACGCCTTGAAGTTCTCCAGCTCCAGCTCCTCGCTCACGTCGAGAACGAAGACGCTGTCGTCGCTGAGCGTCGTCACCGTCACCTTCATCGTTTGCGCCGCGCGTGAACGAAACGCAATGAAACACACTCGACCTGGCCTGGATTTACCACGAGGTAAACACGGGGGGGGGGGAACACGCGTCCGTCCGCCTCGCTCTCGCTCTATCTCTCTCTCTCTTTCTCTCGCCGTCGACGGGAAGGCGGGGAAAGTGCCGGGAGGAAAGAATCTCCACGCGAACGTGGCTCGCACGCGAGGTCGGATCGGGTCGCGAGACTCGGGGAACTCGGAGGGACGAGGGTGAGGATGCGACGGGAGGGGCGAGTCGATTCGCGACGAATCCTCCAGACGTAAACACGAGACCAGCTCAGCAAAAATACTCCCCCGACGGCCCCGACGGCGGCGGCGAGACCAGACGAGATTGGGCGAGATGAGTCGACGAGAGAGGCGAACGATGACGCGTCGCGACGCGTGGTCGACAATCGAATTGAATCGAGCGACTATTACTAAAGTCCCTAGAAGGAGAGTCTGGCTAGAGTCCTAGATTATCAGAGAAGCGCGACCGGTGTTACGAGTCCTGATTGGACTCGCAAATGGCCAATCATAAGATTGATTATATCGGAAGAGCA
>NW_012037055.1:11002-11486 GCF_000956235.1 Wasmannia auropunctata | reverse complement strand
TCAGACGTGTGCTCTTCCGATCTGAATCCATATTACTTATCTGTTTTATTACTTGTGAGTCACTTTTCTCAATTCGGTCCTGGATTTAACATGATGGATGCTCACGTGATCCGGAAAAGGAGATCAAAGGTACCGACACGAAGTGGACCTACTGGTTATACTGTGCTCTAAGTCTGGCTGCGTTCCGCAAAGCGCATTATGCGCAAGATTTATCTTTTTATCTTTGTTTAACATTTGATGGACAACAAGGATACCATGATATATCATTGAATAAAAAGACAGGAGAGAAGGTATCGGTAGTAGGGGTAGGCTGAGCCGGGGGACGGAACTACGTCATGGCAGCCATTTTGAGCGACCTTTCTTTTGACGAAGTAGGAGAACAGCGCAAAGTGGGGGAACAGCGCAAACCAATGAATTTTAAAGACACTTGAGCGGCCATCTTGAGCGACCTTTCTTATATATAGCACTTCCGTCCCCTTGCTCA
>NW_012037055.1:4910-6855 GCF_000956235.1 Wasmannia auropunctata | reverse complement strand
TGTGTGTGTGTGTGTGTGTGTGTGTGCGAAGCATAATTACACGTACAAATTTTACAATAGTTTTGATCATTGTTACATACAGACAATTGTTATGCGACTTTTACTAACTGAACATATTAAACTTGTAGGTAGAAATTACAATATATATTTGGTATACATTTTGAAGCAAATAATTATTTCTAAAAATGCAATCTCTTATTTCGAAGCCTCGAGGACATATCCTCTTAAAAATAAAATTGATCAAAACTATTGTAAAATTTGTACGTGTAATTATGCTTTGCACGCACACACACACACACACACACACATCCAAGTGCGGAATTACAATAAACTCATCTCGTATCTATACTTTTTTTGTTGTTCTTTTATCCAG
This sequence comes from Wasmannia auropunctata, assembly GCF_000956235.1. NCBI lineage: Eukaryota > Metazoa > Arthropoda > Insecta > Hymenoptera > Formicidae > Wasmannia > Wasmannia auropunctata. The sequence continues at coordinate 6,482 of NW_012037055.1, read as the reverse complement.
TTTCAAAAAACATAAAAATGTTTTAAATAAAAAGAAAAAGAGAGATTTAGAAAAACACACGTATTCAAAACGCACAAATAATGATATTAGAGCGTTAACATGCTATGGGTATACATCATTAAATAAGAAGTATATATATATATATATAATTAGACATTTTGTTCAGAATTAAATTTCCTATATACAAAATCTTAAAGTCTGGCCAAAACATTCAAAGCCATCCTATATAATTCTGATTTTTTTAAATATTTATTTGCTATAAAATTTTGTTTTGAAAAATCTTTAAGATGTAGAATGTTTATAGTTTTTTAAATGACCTATGCTAAGAAAAGTTTAAAAATATAAAAAATTTCAATTAATGTCATTTTAATGTAAGTATATACAACTTTATCACAAATTACTTCTTTTTAATTGAGAATTAATTTCATTAAATTGTTTATACTAATTTTTATGAATATATCAACCCACAAATATATCAACACACATGTACATCTTCCAAAAAAATCAGAAAAATATTAAACAAAAATTATTTGTCTTTATGTTGTTAAAATTTTGAATATATGGATATTTTTGAAAGATGACGGAGAATCTGATGGAACTGCAACAGGGTTTAAGTCATTTGTTTAAATACTGCGCAGACACATTTATTAAGTCAGAGGATGATATATGCTTGATATGCTTTGAGAAAGTAAAAGGTTTAGCAGTCAAGACTAAATGCAATCATTTGTTTTGGTAAGTATTTATTTGATAATGACTTAGCACATCTTAAGGAATGAAATATTATCTATGATTTGAATAATATAAATAATATAATAATGTAGCAAGTCATGTCTGGATCAAGACATGGAGATAGATCTAACCATGGGGTTAGAGGAGCAACGGAATTGTCCAACATGCAGGACTGCTATAAACCGAAATGATTTTTCATCCTATGGACATGTACCAATTTATGAACCGCCCCAAGAAGCCATGGATATTGAGCCGGAACACCGGTATAACCTATTCTTTTTCTCAAAATTGCAAAAATTATAAATATTACGTTAAATATAAAATAAGTATTAATCAGTAAAAATATGATTTGCTTTTTAGGTACAACGAGTTTCCAATTTTCACTCAACTTTCATCCTTTATCCAGGAACGCTGGTTCGATGCGATTATTATGATGATTATTATTTGTATTATGATACTCCTCGTCATCTTCAAATTTGATAGATATGTTCCGAAATCAGCTGAAAGTACTGGTCAGCCCCCTGACACTCTGTCAGGGTATATGCTACATACTGTTTTACTGTTCATTGCTGTTTCTTAATGTCCGCGATCAACAGATGGCGCTGACATTAGGTCCGGTCCATGGATCTAAGAATCGATGGAGCGTAGAGTGGATTCATTGGCAAGGAGGTTGCCAAATTTGCGGTTGCAAAAAAAAGGGGAATGAGAGCGCTCTCTTCTATCCGCTTATCGTCTCTTTCTACAAGAAGACCCCATCGGCTCGGTAACGAAATTAACCGAAGACGTCCGAACGATCCGAAGATACTCGAAAACGCTAAAAAGAGCATTTTGACGTTTCGAGCG
>NW_012037055.1:4508-4890 GCF_000956235.1 Wasmannia auropunctata | reverse complement strand
CTGTGTGTATACGCTTACGCACATCTTACAATCATTAAGTTTTATTAAATATCAATTAATTTTACATAACAGCACATGATATTCTTCGTTTTCCGTTTTCATGATTATACTACGATCATCGGTACAACTGAGATCAACACAATAATATCTCGTATAGTATTATTTCATTTTCTTTCGTGCGTGTATGATCTCAGAAATAACTTAATTAATAAGCTACGGAAAGTAATACGTACGCTTGTCTAACGCGCGCATATCAAAGAGAACAAAAAAGTTAGTCAAAATATTAAATTTTGTACTTTAATACATGTAAATTTTATATTTACGAATGAACGTAATAACTTCGTATAGCATACAACTGAGTCGACAAGGCACACAGGGGATA
>NW_012037055.1:3427-3982 GCF_000956235.1 Wasmannia auropunctata | reverse complement strand
TTACATTGTTTATACAATAAGAATGAATTATCATAATATATTGCTCTGTTATTTATACGGTATAAAAGACGAACAATAATATAACTATATATATCTATAACACTTTTTCAACTCGATATAACACCGGGCAAAAAGTTCTCATACAAGAACATACATAAATATATATAAACATAAATAAATATTGTATGCGTTTTTTAAGTATTTATAAGTTTTTAAGTATTGTATTGCGACCGGCGTCATTTCATGATCTGTCCACATCGGCCGATACCGTGGGGGGAAAAATGACCGAAGCGTACAAAGAGGACGTCGATGGGGGACGTATCGACGGTCAGAAAACCGAAGCCCACGGTGAGGATACCAAAGAGAAGTGAAGCGACGGCCAAGAAACCGGAGCCCACGGCCAGAGTACCAATTAAAGGAGGAGCGGATCGACGGTTGCGGAACGTGGGGAGAAAGCAAGAACACCGAGGAAGAGGGGATCAACGGTCAGGTGTAGAAAGGAACGGTGAGAGTTAAAAAACGAACGGTTTTGAAACGTACTGCGACCGAGGGCGA
>NW_012037055.1:0-2664 GCF_000956235.1 Wasmannia auropunctata | reverse complement strand
GAGGACCGGGGCATTATATTATCTTTTGTACCGAGTTGTTGAAAAATAAATACAGTAATAACATCTGTAAATCTAACGAAGTTGGTAATTTAAACGGCTAATTCCCGCCTGAGTGAAGTAATTCCTTGAATCTTGGAGGTGAAAGGTTCTGGCGACTGTGAAACGGGGACCTAGGCGGACGGGCAAACAAGATCCCGTTCGATTCCGCCGATAAGGAACAAATCAGCAGTGAGGACCCGGTCCATCCACGCGGTACTGGCCAAAGGCGAACGAGACGAGCGGCCGGGGCAACCGCAACGCGACGGTGGAGAGAAATTCGGTCACAGTATTAATTAAATAAAAACTGTTAGAGGCGCTAAAAGATATAAAAGTCATATTCACTTTTTTAAATAAAATTAAATGATTTTTTTACTTTAATATAATTCCTCAAATTATATTCTGCATATAAAAATAGTTCCTTAGCGACGGTCCCCGCCTTCTACGATCTGACAAGCCGACCCCTGTACACATCCCCGTAGTCTTCCAATCCCGCCATTCTTTCTATGTAAAATGAGTCGTCGAGGATAGCTCGTTTCGCTGGACAATTGCTCCAACCAGATTGACTGTCCTCTTCTTCTTCTTCTTTTTCTTTTCGCCTCTGGATATTCGGTTCGAAGAACCAAAGTACCACGCTTTCCAATAAAAAAACCTGGACTTCACAATGAAGCCAGATGTCCAGGAATAGTTTATCGTTTCTTGGTAGTTCCAGTCAATGCTCTCCGAACTTTTGAGGAAACCTAAAGAAGGGCCTTATTCCAAACCTCAGAGAACAAAATTAAAAACTACGTTGTCAGACATAGTTATATTTATTATATAGTTAATTAATATCCAAAGTATCTTGAGCAAGTTTTAAGAATTTAACGATTACATTAACAACTTTATAATTAAGATTGCCAATTAAGTAATTTAGTGAAAAAGGTCTTTGTAACTTTTCTTTATAAAGAGAAGAAATCATGATCTCTCTGTGGTTGGCCAGCAAAGGGCAATCCCAGAGGATATGTTCAATATCTTGTTTGTCGGCCGTACATACATTTACAATTAGGAGAAATGTTTAAATTACATTTATATTTTCTATTGTTGGTCCATTCCAGACCTGTGATTAGTCTAATTAATAACCCGACCTCCGGTCTTGGTAAACCAAATTTGCTTATGGATCGAACGTTCAAATGTTGAAAATAATTAACAGACTGTCCTCTTACATTGTCAGAAGAAAGTGCGAGAGAGAAAGATATACGCGAAATATTCGTCCTCCTGCGCATGCGTCAAACTCGTTGCTTTTTGCTTGACGGAGATTTATTGAATATTAACAAAATATTAAAAATGTGCAGTGCACGTTCAAATAGTGTGTATTGCGTTTTGTGCGGCAATCGCGAGAAATCTGTTTCCTATCATAAGTAAGTAAATATAAGTTTTTGATCTATTTTGTAAATAGATGTAGTAAAATGTAGGTTAGTTGTGCCAAGTTTAATAAATACAATGTAATATTTTTTATATATATTATAAATTATACAATTAATTATGGATCATATTAACAGATTTCCCAAGCAAGAGGAAACTCGCAAGCAGTGGCTAGCATTCTGTGAAATCAATGAACGTGTTCTTAACACGGCAACTAGACTATGTTCGAATCATTTTCATGAAGAGTTCAAGAAGAAAGTTAGTAACGGTATAGTGCTAAAACCCAATGCTGTACCATCCATTTGTGCTAATATGAAGAATAATGAAGTACATATGAAGAATAAAATGTCTAAACAGTCAAATTCTGCTCTTACTGAAGTTTGTGGTAGTACAAAACAGAAATATGATGCTATCGACAAAGAAAACTGCAATGTATTAGATACAGGTAATAATGAATAATTACTGATTTCTATACACACATTTACTTGGAATGAATTAGAAACTAATTATTTGACGATCTTCTAGATACTTCAATGATAGTGGATAACTCAATGCAGAGTTGTGAAAGTGCTCAGTTGTCAAAGCGCAAAACTCCGAAGGCTATATCTCAATCTTGTTTCGATAGAATACCAGATTCAGCTGCGACAGCTGAAAAACTGTCTCAAGATGTCAATTGTGGACCATCTACACCTGTGAGAGATAAAGCTACCCTATGCTTAAACGCTAGGGAAACACCTACGAAGACTAAACATTTTCCTCGTTATGTAAATGACATAAAATCATCACATTTAGCTTCACGTAAGAATGCTCAAAGAGCTTTAGAGATAGCAAAAAGAACTATTGCACGTCAGCAACGAAAAATAAAAACTCTGCAGCAAGCTCGCAATAGGTTAACTACTCGCATCACGTGGATGAAAGCTTTAATAAAGCATTTGAAAAAGAAAAATTTACTATTTAAAGAGACTGCTGAATTTTTAAAGGTAAATAAAATCTGTATAAAAGTATGAAGTCAGCTTCCTTTTATTGTAAGACTATCGCAGATCTGTGTTGGAATCAGGGGTCGGTAAAATAACTGATACAACTTATTTAAAATAACAAATACAAAATAGATTCCAGAAACTTATTTAAAATAAAAGATCGCAGGGGTCAATAAAAAATTGATACGACTTATTTAAAATAAAAATATAAAATAGATTTCAAAAATATATTTAAAATATTAAATAAGAA
>NW_012037054.1:2347-5123 GCF_000956235.1 Wasmannia auropunctata | reverse complement strand
TTTGGCTATTAAAGAAAGCTTAAAATTTTGGCAACACTGGCTAATTGGTAATCTATTCATCGTTTATACAGACCACAAACCGTTGGAGAACTTAAATATAAAAAATAGAACAGATGAGGAACTGGGTGATATGACACACTATCTATCCCAGTATAACTTCAAGATCATACACAACCCTGGAAAAGAAAACACCAATGCTGACTGCCTTAGCAGAAATCCTGTTTACGAATATTACGAAAATAATGAAGACCGATTAAAAACAGTGAATACTATAAACATCAAAGATATAAAGAACGACCAGGCACAAAACACAAGGTTAAAAGATAAGAAATATTATATTATGGAAAATAATATCTATTATAAAAAAGATAAAAAGAAAAGAAAAATAGTCTTAAGTAAAAAATATAGTATAACATTGATAAAGAAAATCCATGAAGACTTCTGCCATATTGGAATAAATCAAATAGAATAAAAAATGAAACCATTCTATACAGCACCGAACCTATCAGATAATATAAAACTAATTTGCAAAAATTGTGAAATTTGCATAAAGAATAAGACAAGACTAAACAAAAAATTTGGATTAATGTCGCATTTGGGCCCAACAGAGAAACTTTTCGAAATAATGTCCTTGGATACAATTGGTGGATTGGGTGGACAAAGATCGACAAAAAGATATCTACATTTACTGATAGATCATTTTACTAGATTCGCTTATATCTTATGCTCGAAGAACCAACTCGCTCAAGACTTCATCAAATTAATAGAAAAGGTTCCGGAAGAGAATGCAATTGGAATATTACTTTCAGATCAATATCCGGCCATTAATTCAAGAGAATTTAAAAACTACCTTAAAGAAAAGAACATTGATTTGATTTTCACAGTAGTGGATGCCCCTTTTTCAAACGGACTGAACGAGAGACTAAACCAAACTTTAGTAAATAGAATAAGGTGTATGCTCAATGACGGTAAAAAGAAAGCTTGGTCGAAGGTCGCAGAAGAATGTGTGAAAGCATACAACAAAACAGTTCATACTGTAACAGGATTCTCCCCTGTCTATCTGATGAATGGTGAATCCACTGATTTACTACCCCCGGAATTGAAAATTATAAACGACTATTCAAAAAATTTAGAACAAAATCGAAAGGTAGCACTTCTCAGATCAAAAAAATCACACAAATACAATAAAACCCTATTTGATAAAAATAGGAATAAGTATGATTTCCAAAAAGGTGATATGGTCTATGTAACCAACGGCAATAAGCTAAACAGAAAAAAAAATGGACGAAATAAGAATTGGCCCTTTTGAAATAAAGAAAAAAATCTCAGATTCAATCTGTAAAATAAACACTAGACGCGGAAGAAAATCCATGAATCTATACCATGTCACAAAGCTCATTCCCATGATTAATTCGTAAAGTTCAAGCTTGAATTCGCTTTTAAAAAAAGAGAATCAAGTATCTCAAGGGGGGGAGATGTAAGCTTTGTGTACATGCACATACGCAAATCATCAAACCGCTTAGGAGATGGCGCCACACAATGGACAAGACAAGCAGCGGTCGAAGAGAGAGAGAGAGAGAGAGAGAGATTCAGAGGCGAACAAAACCTCGATAGATTGTTTCTGGATAAATATAAAATCATTAAGTCAGAAACTAATAGTGAAACCATTAATTGTGAAAATAGTGCCAAAAATAATTTAAGACTTATTCTATAATTATCCAATTAACATAAGAGTAGGAAGCATAAACATTTAATTGTTGATTCTCTTGTTTTTAGGTTAGGTTAGGTTGTGACCGGATTTTACTTCAAAATTATAAATATTTCTACTTTTGACCGGAATTATTATTATCGAACTGCTTTAAGCTGGCTCGAACTTCATCACCGAAGCGCCTCAGCCTAGATACAGAACTATCCGCATCCGCAAGTTCTCGACTGCTGCTCTCAAACTCTATCTTTAACTTTATTTTTAGCAACACCTTTTATTTAACTGTATTAATTATTTTTCCTTTGTTTCAGACATCAGCATGTATTAATTATTTTACCTTTGTTTCAGACTCAAACCTCGATTGCGAAGCGCCACAGCCTCCGTCCGGGATATCTTACGGTCGCCACCTCGTTTAACCGACAACGAGGAAGGAAGGACACCGCTGCTTGAAATCTTCGTCGGTGAATGAATCGGCTTTCGCGGAAGCAGCGGACGTCCTGTCAGCCCTCTGATGGAAACAGCAAAGCTGGATGCAAACAATGATGCGTGGGAACGAGCGCCGGGATGGTGAGATGCGGTATTCAAGTGATTCGACACAATGAATTGTGTGAATAAAATATGTTTATTAAAAAACGATGATTATAATTTCTTCGCACTCACGCACTCGATCATACAACACTCACGCACTCATAGGATCGATAAGAAAACGAATTTCCTTCGATCTCGGTAAAGCGCACAATAACGGACACACGCGCCGAGTCGTCAGCCACAACGCGAGAATCGCTGTACGCTTATTCGTAGAAGACACGAATTTCGCGAAAGCCGAAGGATCTCTCACATCCAACGTTGACGCGTTTCACGAAACTCGCGAGATCCCGTATGTTCGCAATAATTAAAACCGCACTACGCAGTATCGCGTATTATATGATGCGCGGTATTCACGAAACTGAAGACTTGCTCGCGTAAGTTCGCGTATTTCGCGAAAATTGTCGAATCCGGTTTTAACAGAATTATTGCGGCATCGCCCGATCTGTTAATTACCGAAAGCGTATTTCAACGGCCACGAAATTC
>NW_012037054.1:0-1624 GCF_000956235.1 Wasmannia auropunctata | reverse complement strand
AAAGAATAAAGTTATCGCGACGCAATCTGAGCATGGCATTATGATGGTCGCGCTTGTACGTTATCCCTGTCGGCCGCGGTTTCAGCCGACAAAATGGCGGATCCACTTTGGTTCTGCGGTGCTACGCTCTCGTCGTTGTTCTCCGTTTGCGGGATCGGTGAGCTTCGTGGTAGCAGCCCGCTAGTCATTGTCCTTGAAACCTCTCTCTCGAACACTGATGGCGAAAATCCGCTGTCCATCATCGAGAGACATAGCTGAGCCGCCGCCGCCGTGCCTGGTGTGAGCGGACGGTCAAGCATCGGTCCCGTGAGCGGGGCCGTGTCAGCCGGAAAAATCTGCGTGGTCGTCAATTCAACGGCCGATGATACAACCGGAATCTGGGAACAAGTGAACGGTTGTAAGGTTGTAACCGGACTTCGGTTCAACGCAATGAAAGATCGGATTACGCGTATCACTTTAATCGGCAATCGGACAACGAATCACGAAGCCCTCAATTTACGCAGGCCCTTCTTGCTTGTCTTATCGTGATTCTTGCTACTTTTACTTTAAACAACTCTTCAAATTCTTAATAGGCGAGTACCGACTTCAACAATTTATAAACCGTGTGTACTTTTACTGTAAATAACTTACTTTATCGGTCGCCACTTTGTTTGACCTCAGGAACAAGGAAATTATAATACTGGAAGTTGCCATCGGACGTCCTTTATTCGGAAACGCTGCTCGGTCTTACGTCTTCCTAGTTCCTCTGCTACTCGGAAAGCGATGTGGATTATGCGCAAGGCATGCAGGTACGTAGCAGGAACAATTAATCGGGTGAACGCGCTTTGATTTTATCAAACAATGTTTATTATAAAACGATTATAAGATATACGCGCACTCGTTCACTCGTTCCGCATTCATACAAGTGTCGGAATTACGAACGCTTCGCGTTTCGCGGACCGCGTGCGTTACAAGCAATTTACGACGGTGTGCAAACGATAATCGGAACCACGATTACTCAGCGGATTCGACGATTACGTTCGCGATTAAAGAAAATTCGCTTCCGGACAAATATTTCCAACGCACAGCAATTATTGCTATCTACGGCGGTCGGAATTAACGAGATTTACGTATTTTCGGTGAACCCGACTCGTTATATTAATTACCTCACGGGTCTTCGCTATTTCGCGGAATTATTCGCGTTGCGTATCGCGATTCGCGTAAACTTTTCACTTAACAACGGCGGATTTAACGCGCAGCCGGGACTTCGTCTGCCTCGATTCACGTCCGAGAGACAAATAACCAAGAGGAAGGCGCGAAACTTCCGGACGTGCCGGATGGCAACGCTCCTCTCTCGAGAAAGCAAAATATGGCTGTCTTTCATCAGCCAATAAAAGAAAATTAGTATTAATACGCGGGATCCGCCCTTCTTGTAGGCGCGGATATTCTTACGCGCCCCAATCAGCACACAATGTTTGAAAAAATATTTTTAAAAATATTAAAAAAATATTTAAAAAACATTTTTAAAAACATTTAAATAATGGGTTAAGTGCTCTTTTTTTCATTAAAAAAACATTTATTTTAACGTTTGAAGAAATATTTTTTAACGTTTAAAAAACATTTATTTAACGTTTGAAAAAATATT
>NW_012037053.1:0-1470 GCF_000956235.1 Wasmannia auropunctata | reverse complement strand
GTATTTCGCGAAAATTGTCGAATCCGGTTTTAACAGAATTATTGCGGCATCGCCCGATCTGTTAATTACCGAAAGCGTATTTCAACGGCCACGAAATTCACTAATTACGACGCGGAACTTGATTAACGTTGCGCCGGGATAGCCTTCGGTAGCAGCATGGATGCTGACTCTTTCGGTTACGAAGAATTTCTCATTGTTGCCGGGCGGGACCTCACGTTATATAGTATCTCCACTCTCGGCTCGGTTTGCGAGACAAACTCGCTCTCTCTTTCTCGCAATCGGATCCTCTCTTTCTCTCTTTGATAACGAATTTTATGGCGTGATCTGACGCAATCTATCAACTACGCATTTTTAACGGCTCTTATGGCACTTTTGCGCATTTTTGTATTTTTGTGGCTATTTTTGTCTTTTGATTATCGCAATTAACTAAATAAACTGAACAATGCCTTTTTATGGCTAATTATTATCGGAATATTACTTTTATGCGTCAGACACGAATCTCATGGCTATTTTATATCTTTTGTACAAGAATTTAACGAATTGTGAACTCTTCACTGCCTTGTGGCTGAATTGACTTTTTAACTAATTATTAACAATGAGATTCGTTTTTCTACAAAGCTCGTGGCTGAATAATCATGAAATCAACTAATTTATATATTTTGACAAAGCTTATGGCTCGAATGATTTAAAATGAAAGAATATGCGACTTTTATCGCTGCAAATGATATTACTAAAAAGCTTGTGGCTTTAATGACTGAAAATGAAATACTAACTATATAATTAGAAAGCTCGCGGCTCAAATAAAAGGAAATGACTCGAAATTGACAATTTCTATGTCTCTTGTGGCTCAATCGCCTGAATAACGACTTTAACGTCTTTTTTAATACTTTTTTATATCTTTGTGGGAGGATCGACGCGGGGAAAGGAATTACATAGTTTCCTTTATGATATAATATCTTTTTATTTAAATTTCACTCTTTTTTTCATGCATACTTGCATATTTATAAAACGAATATAATTTTAATATAATCATGCCCTATCGGGACTTTACAAAAATCATCGCATTCTGCGCAACGTTCATTTCGAACGAGTCTTTCGCATATCGTATAAATAAAACATAATCCTTTCGTTAAACAAAATAAAAGATAAAAAATAAAATATATTTTGCACAGATAACTTGAATACTATCACAACTAATTATAATATTTCGGATAACGCAATATAAATATTTTCCGGATTTACGGTGCTAAAACATAAAATAAATCTCGCAAATCTTGAATCACGAATAAAATAAAATATAATGTTAACATAAAGAATAAAGTTATCGCGACGCAATCTGAACATAGCATTATGATGGTCGCGCTTGTACGTTATCCCTGTCGGCCGCGGTTTCAGCCGACAAAATGGCGGATCCACTTTGGTTCTGCGGTGCTACGCTCTCGTCGTTGTTCTCCGTTTGCGGGATCGGTG
>NW_012037052.1:0-1372 GCF_000956235.1 Wasmannia auropunctata | reverse complement strand
TAAATAAATGTTAAATAAATATTTTTTCCAAAATGAGTTCAGGAAATGAAAAAAAAACATTAAAAAAACATTTAAAAAACATTTAAAAAATATTGTGTGCTGATTGGGTCTCTGCATGTACGTACCTATGAGCTTCTGTTTAACTCATGTGTCCTTCTATATGTGTCCTACTCCTTCTTAATTCTTTTTCGTTCTCTTCAAAATTTCCTTTAACAATTTAAATTTGTATGATTTAACGTTACATTAGATTAATAAGAATATTAATCAAATTATTTTACACATTTTTTCTGAGTTTTATACATATATTAACGTCCCAACGCATGCCTAGCTATACGTCATATTTTTTAATTATTTTCACCAACTTTGAGGTTATTACGTGTTATGAATAAATGTTCATGTTTCGTAAGAATATAGTTTCGATATTTTGCAATAACATAATTTTGCTAAATATTACAGTTATTATAATAATTAGAGTGCTGCAACGTCACAAACATTTCCATTTTTTTATTGCACAATGGAACACGTGCGGTGTGATAACGTCCATATTATAATAATTTATGTGCTTCCCAGTTTAAAAACTTACAAACAGCGCAGCTACCTGTTGTATATGAAAAATAAAAAATGCATTTATAGGTGACGTATATATATACAAAATTTATGAACAAATAATTTATAAGTAAGAAATGAGAGTAATCACATGATTTTATGTTTATTATTTTTTCTAACATTATAATTTAATTTTTATGATAACTATTTTATATATAGTATTATTAAATAATTAGTACTTTATTTAAAATGTATTGATTAAATTGTTGTACAAATTTTGTTGTACATACAAAAGTATTGATTAAAAGAAAAGAATTACGTTTCTGATAACTAATTTAATATTATATAATTCAACACATTTTATTTTTAAATACATACGTTTAATAAATCAGACATATCAATCACTTTTATAGATTGAAACTGTCAAACAGAGTTCTGATTTATAATACACAAATATCTAAATACGATACTTTTGATAAAAAAGTTACATAATTCAAAAAATTAATAGTAAAATCTTAATATACAGTGCCAGTAATTATGCAATTAAATTGTTCAATAAAATAGATCCGAGTCATCAAATTCAAGTCGTATTTTTTATTTTCACCGTAGCGTAAATAAATATATATATTCCAAAGAAAAATTGATTAATGGTCGGTGAATTAACGTTACCCAATGGTACGTTAACGGTACCCAATGGTTTCGACATGCTCGTATTAGTCACTAACAATTAAAGTTGAATAGGTGGGGGCATGCAAATTATTGTGCCATAGCATATAAAAAGGGGAGCAATCGGAATGACCGACTATATTACTGCATTCGCTTTTGC
>NW_012037051.1:0-478 GCF_000956235.1 Wasmannia auropunctata | reverse complement strand
TTTTTAATTTTTTTGATTATTTAATTTTAAAGGAAAAATATTCAATATTTAACAGTGAACTATTTATTGCATACATATAATAAATGTAATCATAAAACAAATACCAGGCTATTATTCATAATTATTAAAAAAATCTGTAATTTTATTCTGTGTTAATGTATTTATACATAGTTGATCAATGTCTTTTTATCGGTAATCAAAGCAGAGCATACGTTGTCCTCAATATTATTATATCTTTCTATAAAATTTTGTAAAACGTATATCGCTGTTCAGGCTTGCTTAGCCGATACTGGAGGCGTTATAAAGGCAGTGACAATAGAAGTTTGACTTATATTATATGTTATATATAGGTGAACGACTTGTAAAGGTCTGGTCTACTTTGAATTCGAGTTACTGAGGAAAAATACTACATTAATTAATATTTGACAAACAATTCGATTTAAAGTAAGTTTAAGGAAATAGATCGGAAGAGCACACG
>NW_012037050.1:0-363 GCF_000956235.1 Wasmannia auropunctata | reverse complement strand
TTTGAATAACATTAGCACATTTAAATATTTATGTTATATTAATTATTCATTTGCAATATGCAAATGATTCGACAAATATTTTTAAATGTTTATTCAACATTTATGTTTAATATTTATGTTCATTATTTAGATTAATACTTGTATATTACAGTGTCGAATCTTGATAAATTGAAGGAAAAAACTAAAATCTGCGAGTTATAGAAGTTTCGACCTATCAAAGTTTTAATAGAGAATTAACATAAGTATATGAAAATTCGACTTGCGGAGGTTCTGTACGAGTTTTTAATTTTTTTGATTATTTAATTTTAAAGGAAAAATATTCAATATTTAACAGTGAACTATTTATTGCATACATATAATAAA
>NW_012037049.1:0-516 GCF_000956235.1 Wasmannia auropunctata | reverse complement strand
TTAGTGATGCTTCGATAAATTAATAATCTGGATGCAACTTGTACTGCAACGCGAGCAGGACTACTTTGTAGATTCAAAAGTACTCTATTTTCATTTTCAAATCCAAAAGCATTGTGTGCCCACAAAGGACCCCAATTGTATACACTTCGACATAGGTGAAGAAGAAGATGCACATTATACGACATTTCTTGTTTCCCAAAGTAGCTTTGAAATTGAACAACAAAGTTTACAAGTAAAATATGAGCTCTTTCTAACATTTCGGAATTAATTGATTTTTGCAAGAGAATGTTCAATGCTGACACAAATAAAGCCAAATGATTTACATATTTTTCCGGTAATATACCACGCAAACAAACTAACGAATACAAGATTGCCCATGACCTCCACTCAGAGGCTTTCCATAGCCGAATATCTTTTAAGCTCCTCGGCGTCCTTGTAATACATTTTGGAGTTTGAATTGACATTAAACGCATATTGATAATATTCATTTTTTGGGGTGAACCTACATAATAATCT
>NW_012037048.1:0-794 GCF_000956235.1 Wasmannia auropunctata | reverse complement strand
TGCAATAAATAAAAAAACATTGTTATGTCACATATTTATTATTTCACAATTTAATCGCCAAGACATCCATATGGAATTGTGTAAACGAAAGTACTATTATTGTACATTTTAAAAGTACGCATGGTCTTCTTATATTTTCTGGTGTCTGTACAAACAAAGTACCGTGATCGTTTATATTACATTTTTTAATATGAGTAATTTTTACATTTGTGGTACAAATTAATGCATCATTTTCAAGAATCACTTTGCGAATAAATATTATATCTATTAACCGTCCATTATCATCGCGTATTTTACATATATTAGTGATTATACCAATTTCCCCATTTACATTTTCGATTACAGAATCATTTTTTTTCTTTGAATGTCCATATGTTGCGATTGAATATATCTAATGCCACCACATACAATTTTTTTAAATGCTAAACATTCTTGTACTTGTATTTGTCCTAATAAACATTCTTGTTTTTCAGGAAGTAAAGTGTATGGTATTCCGGCCTGTACCTATCATGACATTATTCTCGTTTCGATAAATGTTTTGCACTCGGTATCTACTAGTACACACTTCATCACAAAATTTTCGAATTGAGTTGCTAATGGCAAATGAATTTTCGAAATTAGTGATGCTTCGATAAATTAATAATCTGGATGCAACTTGTACTGCAACGCGAGCAGGACTACTTTGTAGATTCAAAAGTACTCTATTTTCATTTTCAAATTCAAAAGCATTGTGTGCCCACAAAGGACCCCAATTGTATACACTTCGACATAGGTGAAGAAGAAGATGCACATTA
>NW_012037047.1:0-399 GCF_000956235.1 Wasmannia auropunctata | reverse complement strand
TACGATGCTTATAACGAAAATAATCGGGATTCTCAACGATCATGGAAGCCCATAACTTCGCAAGAAATGTACGCGTTATTTGGAATGCTGATTGGCTCTGGCGTTAATAATTCGAACACGGATCACACGAGCGAAATGTGGAAGAGCACTTCATACCCACTTTATCGTGCGACAATGGGCATAAACAGATTTCGTTCAATCTTGCAATTTATTAGATTTGATGACGTCAGTACACGCCAGGCGAGATCACGAAATGATAAACTTGCTCCGATAATTGATGTTTGGACGATTTTCAATTCAAATTTGAGTAATATGTATAAACCGACAGCAAATTTGACAATCGACGAACAACTTTATCCCTTTCGAGGTCATACAAAATTTACGCAATATATCCCGTCG
>NW_012037046.1:0-466 GCF_000956235.1 Wasmannia auropunctata | reverse complement strand
TGATGGCGAGACGTCCGAAAGGGAGGAAGAGAGCGATACTGAGGACGATGAGAGCGGGAGTGAAAACGAAGATCGAGCAGCAAATACGTCAGTGGCGCAGGATGAAGAAACCACAAGTACGTACGTAACAAAGGATAAAACCGTTTGGAATAAGACTCCGCCTCAAATACATCAAACTCCTTCTCATAATGTTTTACGCCAAAGAAGTGGTCCACATAGATCTACAGAAACTTTGTCAATAAGAGATACATTTACGAAAATAATTACTGTTGAAATGGTAGATCTTATAGTTCGATACACTAATAAAAAAGCTAAAAAAGTGTACGATGCTTATAACGAAAATAATCGGGATTCTCAACGATCATGGAAGCCCATAACTTCGCAAGAAATGTACGCGTTATTTGGAATGCTGATTGGCTCTGGCGTTAATAATTCGAACACGGATCACACGAGCGAAATGTGGAAG
>NW_012037045.1:0-536 GCF_000956235.1 Wasmannia auropunctata | reverse complement strand
TTTAAGGTAGATAACGTGCTCGCCTACTTTCGACCCTCAATATCTCGAAAACGGCTGCGTATCTACGGCTAATCGTGGAGGCGTAATCTTATATTATCCCCATCTACCACCACACCAAAGCTCATTAAAAAACTCGGTTGGCAGTTGGGGTATTCTCCTTGTAAGCCATATTTGAGTTCCTGAGCCCGCAATAGCTTTCACAAAAAAAAAGATAATAGGGTCTCGAGCGCTGCGCAGGTACGAAAGAGATCGGGCGGCCTTCGGCGACCGACAGATGTTCGAAATTTATGTAGTAGGGATAAGACGGCAGTAGTAAGATACAGAGAGACAAACGTGTAGAAGCGTGTTGAATACACACCCGTAACGGTCAGTAGAGCGTCGCCTCGTTTCTGTTTGCAATTCTGTGTAAGAAACATTTATTTCTGTGACTGTTTTCATGCATATTCGTGCCAAATTTGTACGCAATGGATGACGAATTATCGAGATCTGAATTTTCAAGGTAAATATTATTCCCTAATGTATTTTTTAGGTAATTT
>NW_012037044.1:0-333 GCF_000956235.1 Wasmannia auropunctata | reverse complement strand
ATGCTCTTGGAACGCGACCGGAAGTTCAGGTTCTAATGCTTGTTAAAGTACTTTTTTCTTAATAAATATAGGTAAATCTTACATGTTGTTTAATTGCAGATTACGGAGTTTACCATCCAGCCAACCGGGGAGTCTTTCTGAAGAATCTTCAGTAAAATGCTCGTTTTGTTAATGCATTAACAGTTTTACAAAGAACAATTTTACGCTAATAATAAAGTAAGAAACTCATGAAGAGTCTCTAAGCTTTTATGTTGCTTTGCATTTTTTGTATGAATATAAAATTTGTTACTCCCTATCATAATACTGTCTACATTTTACTTAATAGTTTTGCTA
>NW_012037043.1:0-431 GCF_000956235.1 Wasmannia auropunctata | reverse complement strand
TCAAGAACAGCAGACCCGGTTACTGTCGATCTCGGGATAATTGTTTTCGAGTCGCGCTATGGTTATCTCGTTATCCCGCCAATCTGCACCGTGGTTACGACAAGCCCTACCGATCCTGTCACGGTCGCCATGAGCTGAGACTTTGAGCTATTTTTCGTCAGTTCAAAATATGCAATACCAGCGGTCTATGCTCACGCAACAGCTTGCTTTGATACTGCGAATGCCTTTTTTATCAAACACAGAGAGTAAGGTCTCTGTGACCGGACTTTACGTCAAGAGTATAAATATTTCTATTATTGACCGTAATTATTATTATCAGACTACATTAGCTGTAATTCACTAATTAGCACGTAATTCACTAATTACGACGCGGAACTTGATTAACGTCGCGCCGGGATAGCCTTCGAGAGTAGCATGGATGCTGACTCTTT
>NW_012037042.1:0-607 GCF_000956235.1 Wasmannia auropunctata | reverse complement strand
TTATTCATTGTCTGAGATAAAATTATTGCTAATGTCTTTTCCGAATTTCCGTACGCGAGGATTCGTTGTTATCGACCCAACGTCGGTAAGTTCACCACTCTTCTATGACCCTTCGAATTATTGCTGTTCAGTGTACATGGCCTTACTCATTTAGCTGATGAATGCGATGAGCATGGATGCTTGGACTCATTTAGTGCTTTCCCGTATGAGAACTATTTGAAAACAATTAAGCAATCATTACGATCAGGATATCATCCTTTGCAACAATTAGCAAGAAGAGATACTGAGATTAATGGACGTTTGTCAGAGCCAAAAAATATTATTGAAGGTATACAGCTGATGGGAAGTCATATTGATCCTAATAAAACTGTTCAATTTTATAGTGATTCAACTGAATCACTATAAAATTCTTATAAGCAATAAGTTTACATTAAAGTGTATTGCTCCTGATCATAGCTTTAAAACTGAAGACGGATCAGTAGTGTTGTTGCGAAATATTGTCTATTCTGAAGACAAAATAATCTTACGTGGACAGCGATTTCAAGTACAGAATAATTATTATCAATATCCAATGGACTCATTGTTCATTGGTATTGGTCTTGTTTCA
>NW_012037041.1:0-562 GCF_000956235.1 Wasmannia auropunctata | reverse complement strand
TCCCAGGCAGAAATGATTAATAATTTCTGCCTGGGCTATAAAAGATTGCGTTATGAGGTTCCTAAAATCAATATTTGTTATTTTTAAAACAAATTATTCTATGTTTTATATATACATATATATATATATATTTTTTAATTCTATAGAGATAACTCGCAGTGCCTGAAAGTATTCGTTATTTTAATATTACAATAATTCTTACTTTATTATCTAAGTTTTGTGATACTTGATATAAAATATAATTTGAAGTCGTGCGTTTAATATAATTATAAGTCAGAAAGCAATTTATTTTTAAGTTACAAAATACAATATATATTCTGTTGCGTGCTCAAGAAATTATATAAATGTTTCACAGATAAATAGTAAATTATAATTTGTTATTTAATCTGAATTAATTATCTTTATGTACAAAGGATAAATAAACAAAAAATAATTTTTTGTATATCGTATTGCGTTTTATTTCACGGAAACAGTACTTCCAATAATTCATTCCTTTTATTTCGTCCAATCTGCGAAGTAGAGTTTCTTGCTTTCCTCGAACTTCATTATTCAGTTCTTCGTT
>NW_012037040.1:0-1244 GCF_000956235.1 Wasmannia auropunctata | reverse complement strand
TGTTGTAAGCCTTAAGCCGTAAGAAATAGACTAATAGCAATTGAATTTGAATAATGGATTATGATTGGTCAATTTCTTACAACTGAAGACTCACTACATCTATTGTGTTTCATGACTTAAGGCTTACTACACCTAGAGTCCTAGATTATAGAGAGAAGTGCGATCGGTGTTACGAGTCCTGATTGGATTTGCAAATGGCCAATCATAAAATTGATTCATCAATATTATAAATGGCTGCCGAATAAATCTTATGATTGGCCATTCAACGCCATTTTTAGTACATTTTAAATATTTTCTAGTACTTTTGCGATACTGCCATAAACCGATCGCGCTTCTCTAATTATCTAGGACTCTATATTGAACAAGCGTTCCCTTTCTCAAGTAAAGTTTCAGTAAAAACATAACCTAAAATATCCATAACCTCCAAATCGTGTCCAAATCCTAGGTTGTTTTTATTAAAATTTTTTATTGGAGAAAGGAAACGCTTGTCCAGTGAAACAACATAGCGATTAATACTGTACTAAAAATCAATGGAAACGCATTCTTAGTTGCCATGTTTTACTGGACAAGCATTTCCTTTTTTCAGTAAAAAGTTTTAGTAAAAACATAACCTAGGATTTGGACATGATTTGGAAGTTATGGATAGTCTAGGTTATGTTTTTACTGAAACTTTTTACTGGAGAAAGAGAACGCTTGTCCAGTAAAGCAACATGACAACTAATACTGTACTGAAAATCAATGGGAACGCACTCGTAGTCACCATAGGAAAGGGGATTACTGTATGAGAGGTTAAGACGTGATTTTTACGGAAGTTAACTTTTTCAAGCATACATTTTTCCTTACGTACGATTGGCTTGAAAATTGGTAGTCGGGAATTTTCAAGGTTGCTGATTACGAATCTGAGGTCAAAATTTAGAAATTTAAAATGGCGGATTCAATATGACGGAACCGAATTCAAAAAACAATGCAAATTTTATAAAAATGTATATCTGGGGGTTCTCGGAGTCGCTGATTACGAATCCGTGGCCAATTTTTAAAATCCAATATGGCGGACCCGAATTCGAAAAACGTTGCAAATTTTATGAAAATGTATATCTGGGGGTTTTCGGAGTCGCTGATTACGAATCTGCGGTCAGATTTCTAAAATTCAAAATGGCGGATTCCAATTCGAAAAACAATGTAAATTTTATGAAAACGTATGTCTGGGTGTTCAACGATTTTACACTTGATCAGCACTGTTTTTT
>NW_012037039.1:0-590 GCF_000956235.1 Wasmannia auropunctata | reverse complement strand
AATCGTTTGCAGTCGATCAGCGTTAGGTATCAAAGTGCCGGTGTCTGCATGAAGATCCAGCCTTATGCTATGCTTCATTATGCATTCCATGTGCTCTAGCCCTTAGGGCCTTAGACCAATGAGCAGCCAGCATAAAGTCGCCATATTGATTTACATAAAATTCTTATTGGTCCAGCCGCCTTATGCTGTGTTTATGCGTTGTTATGCATTTGATGTGCTTCAAGCCTTACTGCTTAAGTTTTTCTGTATTCCATGTCCCTTAAGCCATAAGAAATTGACCAATCTTAATTGATTATTTTCTTCATATTCGACTGTAATTGATCAATTTCTTAAGTCTTTCGTCCATGATACTAGAAATTGGTCCAAGTTTTAGGATCAAGATTTATATAGCCAATAAAATGCTGGGTTTCTAGAAAAACTGCAAGTTGATTGGATACACAGTTCTCAATTTAAGTACTTGGACCAATTTCTAATATCGTGGACACAAGGCTTTACAGCTTAGTCCCGAAACACAATAGATGTTGTAAGCCTTAAGCCGTAAGAAATAGACTAATAGCAATTGAATTTGAATAATGGATTATGATTGGTCA
>NW_012037038.1:0-363 GCF_000956235.1 Wasmannia auropunctata | reverse complement strand
CTGCGAAAGACCTCTATAAATCGAAATCAAACCTACCTTAACTCAATTATTTGTCAGGCATTTAGATACATATTTTACCTCTGTAACTCGAATTTAAAGTAGCCAGACCTCTACAAGTCGAAGTTCACCTCTATAAGTCAAACTTCGATTGTCGCTGCCTTTATACAATTCAAAGTTATAGCTATGTGTAATCATAAGTAATAACCTAGTATTTTGTTTTATGGTTACATTTATCATATACTATATGCAATAAATAATTTACTGTTAAATATTGATTTTTTTCCTCCAAATTTTTTTCCGCTATTATAATCGGAAAATTATAAACTCTCGTATAAAACCTACGTAAGAGATCGGAAGAGCACA
>NW_012037037.1:0-515 GCF_000956235.1 Wasmannia auropunctata | reverse complement strand
ATTTATCTGCTTGAATTTCCTTGATAATCTTCTTTTTTCGCGGATTTTCTAAGTTTTTCTTGTTAAAAAAAAAATTTGCCAGAGATTCCCCTAGGCCTAAGCCAATTTTACTTTTAGCTTGTTTGATTTCCGGTGAGTTGATATTTATTGATGAAAATTTTCAAAGTATTTTGACGTTTTGAAAAATTTGAGCAGAGATTCCCCTAGGCTTAAGCCAATTTAAGATTTAGCTTAGTCGATTACCATAGAGTGAATTTAATTTTCCCCGAAAAGATTCTAAGTTCTTTGGAGATTAAAAAATTTGAACAGAGATTCCCCTAGGCCTAAGCCAATTTTATTTTTAGCTTATGTCGTTACCGTAGAGTATCATTAATTCTCTCAAAATATTTCTAAGTTCAACAAAATTAAAGAAAATTTGAGCAGAGATTCCCTTAGGCCTAAGCCAATTTTATTTTTAGCTTAGTGTATTTCCGTAAGGTAGTTTCTAAATTGCGTAAAAATTTTTCAAGTATCGC
>NW_012037036.1:0-1337 GCF_000956235.1 Wasmannia auropunctata | reverse complement strand
GATGAGCTTCCCGCTGTAATTGCATATGGTGGTGTATTTCTTCGAAATCCCGTACGTAAATTATTGTTGAACGCATTCGACCTTCTGTTGTCGAATCTACTCGCGTTAAATCTTTGAATGTCGCTCGTATTCGAGTTTCGACTTAACTTGTAATTTCCCGGACTATTTTCGATCGTATCTCTGTTTCGAATCTCCGGTTCTGCTTTTATTTTACTCAGACGTTCAAATTCTAATGTTTCTAGTAATTTGATTAAATCTTTTAATAAATTGACGGTAGTCGGACGAATTTCTCGGGCTACGTCATTACTGAAATGTCTTTTGACAGCTCGTATTATTTCCGGTTCTGTCATTGGTGGTTCAAGCAATTTTGCTTGTCTCGCGATATTCAACGCGTAATCCGCCATAGATATTTCCTTGGTTTATATTTGTTCAGGTATACATTTTCCCTGAATTGAGATTGTATCTCGTGTGACCAAAAATGGTCCTTGAACAATTCTTTTGCTTGTTCAAAGTTTTCCGGCTCCTGTAGTTCGTACCACATTGCTGCTGTATCTTTCAATGTTTTCGCGAAGTAATGTAACTTATCTTGTCCCGTTACGTTTTCATATTCCGCTATTCTTTCAAATTTATTCAAGAATCGTATTGGATTCTGTTTATCTTTTTTTCCGGAATAACTTATTTCATCGAACGGATTTTTTAACCAACCCCCTCTGGGTAATTTGATTCTTATCTCCGCCGTGTTAGCATTTGCGTTGTCCCGTAGACTAACTTGCTTATTTTCTTCTTTCTTCTGCGGTGTTCCGGAATTTATTAGTTCAAATGTTTCTAGCATTCTTCTTGCGCGAGTATGTACATCTTCGTTCTTTTGAACGTGTTGAGTTTGATTCATCTTCTGTTGAATCATAATAAGCATCTCGGACATTTGATTAAACATATCGGTAAGCTCCATGTTGGTATCGTAGTTTTCGACACGCTGGACTTCCGGTTGCTCCTCTCTACTCGTTATGGAAGTATTCGACCCGAATTGCATTTCGCTAACAGTCTCTCTCGCCATCGCCGAGTCCCTGGATACGTTGTTTTGGCATAAGTCAGCTTCGCTTCTTACACTCCGTATCTTCCCACTCCGCGTTGTATATGGCGAATATTCGACGTTTCCCCTAGGTCCCTTTCCAAACATCTTCTTTTTTTCAAATGCCGATTTATCTGCTTGAATTTCCTTGATAATCTACTTTTTTCGCGAATTTTCTAAGTTTTTGTTGTTAAAAAAAAATTTGCCAGAGATTCCCCTAGGCCTAAGCCAATTTTACTTTTAGCTTGTTTGATTTCCGGTGAGTTGA
>NW_012037035.1:0-859 GCF_000956235.1 Wasmannia auropunctata | reverse complement strand
GGCAATAAACTTTGAAGTTCATTATTTTAACTTTAAAGTTTTTTTCTCCGTTGTTACAGAATGTTTCTCCCACTGTTGCAGCAAGCCTTTTAATTATAATAGAACACAGCCATATTTTTAAAAGCTCAGTCACAAACTCATATCACACTACACAAATAATATACAAATATTGTAAAACAGAGAAAGTCACAGAGAAAGAAAGAAATAAGTAAACAACTTAATTTTTTCTCTAGAGAAATTATATAGTATTTTCACTAGATTGGTCTGACGCATCGTGCTATAATGATCCAGACGTCATAAATCTGCTAGAGTATTCTTTTGCAGTGCACAATACTCACAAAGTTGGAGACTACCTGGCAAAGTATGGCTATTTTACGATGTTATGTAATTGAATAAAAAATATGTATAGATATAATAATTGTATGAATTTATATATTCGAATAATTTAATTTAAATTGTAAATATAAATTTCATTTGAAGTAATCATTTTCCAGAATGCTGTAATAGTAATGTAACATATAATTAAGTAATATACAATGATTAATATATGTATAATGCAATATAAATGTAGCGTCTATTGATATTTAGTTTTATACATTATTTATGTTGCATTATACATATATTGCATTAATTATGTGGAACGGCAATCGAGAGCAAACGTTAAATAAGATACGATGACTTTGTTCTACACATACATATAACTTGTACAACTTTTTTCTTGCAGCTACGTCAAATCGGTGATCGACACGTGCCATGTTCCGTTGAAGAACATCACACTTATGGACCACAGTCTTGGCGCGCATATAAGTGGTTTCACGAAGAACCTCCAGAAATTGGGTTACGGCAAAATTCCGCTTCT
>NW_012037034.1:0-950 GCF_000956235.1 Wasmannia auropunctata | reverse complement strand
TTCTGTGGAAAAAAGATAGTCCATTTTTCTGTGAAGCTATTTCCGTTTTTCTAACATTTATAAAAAAAACACAAAATTAAATAATTTATATTAGTTGTCAGTAAACTTTTATACGGAGATATTTAACAAATTGATTGCTTATTATATTTGTCAAATTTTTATATACTATATGGACCGTCAATAATTTCTTTCGCATAACTCGTTTTGGACCGTTGCACTTTATTACATATTCAATTTTTCTTACGCAACATATGAGTTTATATTAACATAAACGAATTATGCATTTTCAATAATATAGACAATTTTACAGACGATACGTCAAGTTCTTGTGTTTTCGGTGTTACATTAGTCTCGATAGTTTTATACACGAGGTAAAACACTCATGTGAATAAACATTTAATTAATATATTTCTCGCACTACTTACGTTCTTATTTTTTAGTGATATTCCTAAAGGCAAATTTGTTCTAATAAATGAATCCTGCAATATTTTCGATTCTTCAAAACCAGTTTTCGTCATGACTCATGACTTTCTTGCAAACTCACGCAATATAACTTTTCTCAATTTGCTTCCCAATTGTTAGAGGTAAATATTTCTTATACACAAGAATGAAAAATTTACTGCAACAATAGCCTAATGCACACTTTATAAAAACTTAGGCAATAAACTTTGAAGTTCATCATTTTAACTTTAAAGTTTTTATTTTCTCCGTTGTTACAGAATGTTTCTCCCACTGTTGCAGCAAGCCTTTTAATTATAATAGAACACAGCTATATTTTTCAAAAGCTCAGTCACAAACTCATATCACACTACACAAATAATATACAAATATTGTAAAACAGAGAAAGTCACAGAAAAAGAAAGAAATAATTAAACAACTTAATTTTTTCTCTAGAGAAATTATACAGTATTTTCACTAGATTGGTCTGACGCATCGTGCTATAATGATCC
>NW_012037033.1:0-393 GCF_000956235.1 Wasmannia auropunctata | reverse complement strand
CTATTGTCCGTTTTTTATATATATAAATGGAGATACACAAAATTAGACATTTAAAGAATAATAAATAAATGAAGGACAAAAGGAACGGTCAATAACTCGAGAAAATGAGAGTTTTAAAAATGAATAATTGATTACATATAGTGAGCGCATGGTACTATATGTAATAAATCATTAATTTTTAACACATTTATTTGCTCGAATTATTAGCCGTTTTTTTTGTTTGTTTTTTATTTATTAACCTGAATTAGAATTTCAATATAATAATAAATAATTAAATACTGATATTTAGAATATTTAATAAATTATACGCGTCGATCTATTGCAAGTATTTTATGCTCCATTATTATTATATTATATTTTGAATAAATCTCAATTATTCTCATTATATTTAGA
>NW_012037032.1:0-319 GCF_000956235.1 Wasmannia auropunctata | reverse complement strand
TAAGATGACCAACTGATAATATTTTTAAACAAAGAGTGAGAGTGAGAGTTAATACATTGATAACAATGATAATTCAATAAAAACTTTAGATAATAATACGTAATTTCTAATAGTAGTAATTTCATCCTTATATCTACAAAAGATCAATAATATAATGGGAAATATGTTTTAGATGAACTAATATGTAATCTTTTATCTTTGTTTATAAGAAATAACATAATTGTAGTATTTGTAGTAAATACTTCCATTTTCTTTATAAAGTTACAATATAGTAAATGTAAATTAAATAATATGTATATCAATATTTTTTACATTGCAA
>NW_012037031.1:0-377 GCF_000956235.1 Wasmannia auropunctata | reverse complement strand
TTGGTTGTACTCACATTTTGTACACAGTAATATAAAATTGGGTTGCAATTACAAAATAAGTTTCTTTTAGTAAGTTCAACAAAATAATGTAATTATTTTGGTAATTTTATTCAATAAATTCAACGAATTAATATCGACATGTTAGTTTAGTTGGTCACATATCAACACATAGTTTTGGTATCAGTAACAAAATTTTGGTTGTTCATACTAAACTTTTCTCTCAGTGCAGTTTAAAAAATAATTTATATTTCTCATTTCTTTTCAATTTGGCCGAGAGTAGAATTTTTACATCCAACACTTATATCCATTTCTACTAAAATGTGTATTCATTTTAATCTCGGTTTAATTTAATCTTTATTTGCTTCCAATCTTATCGC
>NW_012037030.1:0-896 GCF_000956235.1 Wasmannia auropunctata | reverse complement strand
GAAGTGCCGGTCGCAGATCTTTGTGCGCGCACTCTGATTCTCGTTACAATAAATGATCCCTTACACTGTTTATAATTTTAATTATAATTATTTTGTTGCCTAGTGAAGATTATTTTTTCAAATAATATAAAAATTGTTTTGTTTTCTTCATTTTTATTGTAAGTTATTTTATGTAAGAAATCATATTTTTATTTTATTTTTTCGAAATAAAAACTGTTACTTTTGTCCTCATAGTGGTTACTTTATCCTGGGCCCCCAGGATAAAAGTAACAATCGATGTAGTCACAAAAAACCAAAATCGTTCTTTCCTATTTTGGAGCTATTCCTAACTTGAAGCTAAAAAATATATGTAATCATAAGACAAATAAAGAGAATTTCTTAGGATATAAACTTTTTTGTAATATCTCTAAAAGGTAATTAATAACTAATCTATATGTTAAAAATGTTACTTTTATCCCCGGTCTCCCCTATATACATAAATATACATATATGAATGTTAAGATTAATGTCTCATAAAAAGCGTATTATCACGTATTATTATTTACTTTTATATTTATAAATAAATAATAAAGCATCTGTACTACGGCATAAATTCCACACTTTAAAAATGCCATATATCCCAAACAAATGGGAAGTACGAGAAAATAAACTAAACAAAGAATACGAGAGCTAAGCACTTGTATTTTACTATACTCCATCCTTTACTATTCCTCTACACTTATGTACCACGAAATAACGACAGAGTCTTTTACATTTCCTACAATAATCATTTTATGTAGATTATAACTTATGCTTGCGCTTATTACAGTGATAAATCGATTTAACTTACAGTAATTTTATAAATATTAACAGTAAAAAACTAAAATCATAACACAATAGATCGGAAGAGCACACGT
>NW_012037029.1:0-388 GCF_000956235.1 Wasmannia auropunctata | reverse complement strand
TTTTTTTTATTAAGTTAAAGTAGTAACTTTATAGAAAAAAAATACTTTGTCTATTTATTTGTACCAGTTTATTTTTATGACTTATTTAAATATAAAAGCACACTAATAGGTTCAGGACACACTAATAGGGACAGTTACCCTAGATCAAAATATTGAGTTTAAAAAAAAAATATTGAATTTATTTAAATATTGAGTGCATTCAATAAAGAAAGCAAAACTGTTGTAAGATTCTTTAATATGATTAGTTTTTGTCCTTTGATCTCTCCCCAGATCTAAATGTATAAATCAATTATATTAAAGAATTTTACAACAGTAGCAAATCTGTTTTTTCTGATCACAGTTTTTTCTGAACAGTTTATATAAATAATAGCTGAATGCAGCTATTATT
>NW_012037028.1:0-474 GCF_000956235.1 Wasmannia auropunctata | reverse complement strand
CTGTTTTATCGACCTTGTGCAAATTTTTCAAACCTTCCGGCATTGCCTTAATATGATTAATTAAATATATATATCACGTATAAGTTATATGCATCATCGAAATTAAGAAAATTTAATAGAAAGTTACTAGTTAGTATGCGTATCAAATGCTCGGTGTAAACTAGGCCAGTGCGTCAGGATCTTTTGATACGCGTACTATTTTGGTCTGATACATGGTAGAAATAGAGTCCTAGAAAACAGAGATGCGACATTGAAGGGATGGTCTGATTGGCTGTCTAAATTACATAACAAAGCACCAATCAAATGATTAAAGCGCCATTTTAATTCACTATTGCACTAATGCAACAAGATACAGCTTTGTAAAGTATGTTCATATAAATTATATAGAGAAAAATTAAGACAATATAAAGTGTTGAAATGCAATAAAAAGCTATTATTATGGTGTAAGTATTTTCTTTTTGCATCAACTGTCAT
>NW_012037027.1:0-1105 GCF_000956235.1 Wasmannia auropunctata | reverse complement strand
TGTGCTCTTCCGATCTTTGTTTATATAAAAAATATTAATCAAATTTACATTGAACATATTTTAGAAATCGCATAATTGATTAGTCGAATTGACGTCGATCGACGTCGATTCAACTAATTATTTCTAATAATATATAA
The DNA here is from genome assembly GCF_000956235.1 of Wasmannia auropunctata. NCBI lineage: Eukaryota > Metazoa > Arthropoda > Insecta > Hymenoptera > Formicidae > Wasmannia > Wasmannia auropunctata. The sequence continues at coordinate 968 of NW_012037027.1, read as the reverse complement.
TATATATTTTCTTTAAATCTAAAGCCGAATTGATCAAATTTTGTAAATGCCCACACAAAAACACATGTATTTCTTCTGATCAATGTTGCAAAAATATCTACTTTCTTATCGACTCAACCAGTTGTCAACCATATCGACGTTGAATCAACTTTGAATCAACGTTACATTTCTGACTGGGTTAATTTCTACAATGCATTTAAAAAATGACGTACTAAGCTGATGCTATGCATTAAGGCGATGCCGGAAGGTTATAGAAAATACCGATACATTACAGTTTAGTAGATTTCTCCGAATTGGCTGAACGGAATTGAAAATTTTTTTAGGGTTGAAATAGACATGAAATTGTGGTGTTAAACGGTCGAATTTGTAGTAAAATCGGAAAAAAATCAAAAAATTACATTTTTTCGGGTCGTATAGCTGACACCTAACCATAACCGGACATAAACATTTCATTAGTGTAAAAGCTGTTTTGTAGCTCATATGTACAAAATGCTTACGTCTAACACCACAGATTACATGAACGAATAATACAAAGCCTTTTGAGCTACAATTAAAAACATAGAAAAAAAGATATCCACTGAACTGCAATTTGTGGTAATTCGTACGCATAACCAAAATACGGAATCGTAAAAACAGTAAAAATTGCGTCAGTAGTAAGTGTTGGATTATGCAAGAGATGGCGTTTCAATAAGTTAGATAAGGACAATGTGTTTGACTGAGACAGAAGATATTGTAAGGTCATTTAGAGGTACCATTGAAATTGAACAGACTGTTTTATCGACCTTGTGCAAATTTTTCAAACCTTCCGGCATTGCCTTAATATGATTAATTAAATATATATATCACGTATAAGTTATATGCATCATCGAAATTAAGAAAATTTAATAGAAAGTTACTAGTTAGTATGCGTATCAAATGCTCGGTGTAAACTAGGCCAGTGCGTCAGGATCTTTTGATACGCGTACTAT
>NW_012037026.1:0-382 GCF_000956235.1 Wasmannia auropunctata | reverse complement strand
CGAGCTCGACGCCGCTGGTACCGTGCGATGTGGATATCACAATGCTCATTGCGCGTTGCAAAATGTATTCAAATTGTACAATTGGTGGTCGCATAATCGTAAATAAACCACACGCGATATGTACGCTAAAATATGATATTTATTCCTTTTCCTCCCACCATTGCGTACTGTCTTATGTTCATGTTTTTTATACACATTTCATGTTTTTATGATCTCACGTTCACGTTTTCGTGTTTTACGTTCATGTTTTCATATTTTACGTTCACGTTTTCACGATTTATGTCAACGTTTTCATGTTTTACGTTCGCGTTTTCGCGTTTTCATGTTCATGTTTTCATGTTTTTCATGTGTACGCGTTCTCACGTTTGCCACAACGAACGCG
>NW_012037025.1:0-639 GCF_000956235.1 Wasmannia auropunctata | reverse complement strand
TTCAAAAACATTTCGTTGATTTTATTATTTTTTGGAAAGCCAAATAAGAAGAAAAAAATGAGTAAAATTCGAATTATTTTTTCAAACTGCCGTCATTTTTTAAAATATGCCCTATCAATTATCCAAATTTAGACAAGAATTACAAGTTTATTCATTAAAAAAAGCCACATATTTTGCTTTCAGATTAACAATATTTTTATTTTTTACCTTAATCACCGTTTGACAGCGTTTGCGGTGCAGGCGTAACTTTAGTGCCATAATGTATCTACTGCGTTGTAAAATAAAAATTAAAAAAAAATATATTTTTCTACATTTGGATCATTTTTTAAGTAAATTTGAATTGTTATTTATAAAAATGCCTAAATATTTTGTAATCGTATTTCAGGACCAGAATACCCCCTTAACTCCACTATTTTAACGTTAAATAGCATGTTGAAAACTATATCATTTGCACGTGAAATTATAATTTAACAATTATTCGAAAATTTACAGAAATTTTGCCAACTGACCGAAAGTGCAGTATAAACAATAATAGCAAAAAATTATTCTTATGGTACTTACCGCAATAGTCAGACCGCACGAAAATAACGCACGACGTGTGATAATATATATGGACGTCGTTGATCAATTGAGAATAAT
>NW_012037024.1:0-358 GCF_000956235.1 Wasmannia auropunctata | reverse complement strand
AGATGTGTATAAGCGACCTCTATTATTCAATCCCCAGTCCAAAAAAGTACTAATAATTATTTCACTCTCAAGCGTTACTTTAAATAAAAGTTCTCATTTAAAAGTCAAAAGTTGACCTCCAAATGATCTTCAGGAGTGTCTTCAACGTCACAGTAAAGGTCATTATTTTGTGTACTATTTCACATTCTACAACTTTTGTCTGAAATATTTTTCTCAAAATTACTTTGCTATAGTAAAAAAGCCTAAAAGCTATTCACATGCAAAAATCCGTTTTGAGAAACGCGGTATAAAATGATAACTTTGAGGACTTCATAACTTGCCAACAAAGAGTAATGCTCCATTTGAAAGTTTCAGAAAA
>NW_012037023.1:0-377 GCF_000956235.1 Wasmannia auropunctata | reverse complement strand
GAAGGGGATAGGAAGAAATGTGCGGAGTGGATAAAAAGCTGGTTTAAGGAAAAGCTGGGGGTAGAAGGGGGGGTAGGTGTTTTGTAGACAGAGTGGGACGGTACTATTAGTTAAGCTGGAGAGTGATGAAATAAAAGAGAGGTGATGAGGAATAAGAGTAAATTAAAAGGAGAAAGTATTGTTACGCCCGTGTCTACGCCCGCGTCGTTCGATGTACCAGCGAGCCGGTCCAGCTGTCGGATGTTTCCCTGACGACGCGTTGTTGTCTGTCAAACGGACGACATATTAGATTTGGAGACAAGCCGTCGTGCCGTGCGGACGTACCTTGCTCTGCTCTGTCTATTCGCTACGTTCTCTGTTCTTATTTACAATAAAGA
>NW_012037022.1:0-428 GCF_000956235.1 Wasmannia auropunctata | reverse complement strand
CTCCTATTGTTCTTCGTTTACCAGTGTTTGCAGCGCCATCACATTCTTACAGGGCGATGAGAACTAAATGTTCCGCCATATTGATAAATAAACAGATACGTAAAGTGCGTAAAGGTCTGCAACGGTCTGTAAGGTTAAACTGGCAAACTGCATAATAAAATTAATAATAAATTGTTGATTGTTGTCAATAAGTATATAACCCCTTACTGGGAGTTCCTGGGAAACACGTGAGAAGGTTTGGAGTCCATCGATGAACACCCAAGTACACAACACGCTCGCACCATACTTATATACTTATTGACAACAATCAACAATTTATTATTATAACTTTATTATGCAGTTTGCCAGTTTAACCTTGCAGACCGTTGCAGACCTTTACGCACTTTACGTATCTGTTTATTTATCAATATGGCGGAACATTTAGTTCT
>NW_012037021.1:0-387 GCF_000956235.1 Wasmannia auropunctata | reverse complement strand
AGTATTTTTATTTGCATAAACTTTTATAAAAAAAATTTTGTAATGTTATAATAACATAAAATAACATAAAATAACATAAAATATTCAAATAAAACATTTTAAATATATTTTTTATATATATTCTTTAAATATTATATATTTTTATATAATTATATATATATATATAATTATATTAAAATAATATTAATAATTATAATAATATAATAATAATTATATAATAATTATTATAATTATATAATAATAATTGTTATTTATAATTATATTATATACACTGGTCCAAAAAATTAAAGGATCACCTGTTCTAGCTTCTAAAAATAGGCAAACTTCAAGATAGAGCAACTTCGTCAAAAATGATCATATCAAGATGTTCAAAAAAGCATTTTACAG
>NW_012037020.1:0-1242 GCF_000956235.1 Wasmannia auropunctata | reverse complement strand
AACCGCCTGTCTGTTCTATCAAACCGCTATTAGTTTAACTATAAAGAAAATTATATTCTTTCGCGACCTTCATTAGTTAGATATTTTATACGAGTCAAGATAAAAAATGACCGTGTCAGCATTCGCCGCATCTCAATGTCATGGTAATGTCACGAAAATACATAGTATGAAACCATCATCAAACCGTCTATCGAACCGATACCCCTGAACCGCCTATCGAACCGATACTGCTGATCTGTCGAACCGATATCACTGTTCTGTCGAACCGATACCGCTGTTCTGTCAAACTGGCTGTGCGTTCAGTCGGACCGCCTATCGAATCGATACACTTCTATCGCTATCGTTCCTAACTGCATAGAAATGTCCTTTCGTTCGCGACCATCGCCAGGCAGAAATTTTATCCGCGTCAAAGATAACTATGAACGTGTCTCGCACACATCTCAGTGTAGTAGTAGTGCCATATACATGTACGATCTTAACTACAAGAAAAGGGAAAAAAACATAAGTTTAAAAAATTTCACATTTTATTGAATATAATATTAAAATTATACATTTTATTGTTTTATTGATGGTGTGACCACCAGTTATATATTTTAAATACATTTTGTAATGCGCAATTCATAACATGATTTCCACAGCGCATAGTATTAATAACACTTAGATTATTCAAAGAAACTACATCTTCGTAATCGGCATCCAGAGTTTCAATAATTACATCATCTCGCATCGATCATATCACCGAGCCATTCTCGTTTTTGATGTCCTTTAACGTACACGATAGCCTCGTCGGTATCATTCTCTTCACCAAACACAGCTGTTGCAATCAGACGCTTCGCCATGCTGTACGGAATCATCCCGTCTTACCATCTCAATCCATGGTAATAAGCAATCAACCAGGAAGCGCCAGACTTGTCGAATTTTGTTAAAGAATTCCATGGCATGGGATTCGCAATAATGTAATGCGAAAGAACTGTACCTCTTCTCAAGACCGCCACTTCTTTTACGATAAATCTCTTCCCAACGGTGAATCTTTGCAGATCTGCAAACGTTGGTACAATCATGACGAGTAATCTATCGAAACTGTGTCCTCCTCGCGAATTGTCGCAGTTTTTATCTCGGATGATGAAAATATTTGCAGATGTGACAATTTATGTGATTTTGCGTACAACGTTGGATAATGGGCAATATTCAATCACGCGATCGTGTAAGATGAGACAATAGGCTGTAGTATTCTCCGGCACA
>NW_012037019.1:0-346 GCF_000956235.1 Wasmannia auropunctata | reverse complement strand
TCATGGCGCGAATTAAAAATTGCATGCAAATGCAGTTGACAGCTTTTGAAAGAGTGAATCTTTACCTTTAATTTCTTTTTTTGTTAAGCGTTGTACGATTTTTAGTCATCGAGTTATTCAATATTGAAGCAAAAATGGTTCTTTTTATTTCAATGTTGGATAACTCGATGACTAAAAATCGTACAACGCTCAACAAAAAAAGAAATTAAAGGTAAAGATTCACTCTTTCGAAAGCTGTAAACTGCATTTGCATGCGATTTTTAATTCGCGCCATGGAACTTGTCAAATTTCGTAAAAAATTGTGAGATTCGTCGGGTCTCCTTTTCTATCCGTGTAATTCCATAAA
>NW_012037018.1:0-2883 GCF_000956235.1 Wasmannia auropunctata | reverse complement strand
TCGTTGAGGTCTCTACGATTTTTTTCGCAGTTATGTTCATTTGAGTAATGGTGTTTTTTGGCGAGGCCCACGGCGAAAACATGAGGAAGATAAGGCTTCGCGCATGCCGTGGGTGTTTTCAGGGTGAAATGATTGATTATATTTTGCCATTGTAACCCTACAAATTTCAATCCAATATTTCGAACAGTACAGAAAGTATTTAGGTTGTTCCGAACTTTTGGCGGACACTGTACATTGTATAACATATAATTTTTCAAACGCATTCGTCATTACAGTAGAAATGCATTAACGTTTTTCGACCTTGCCACACGTATATTTTGCACAATATACTACAACGTTTCTGTGCATATACATTTCTTCGCTTAGAATACTACAATATTTTTTTATATACTTTTTAAAAATAAAGTTACACTTTCAAAGCGTTATACTTACACATATTTCTTTTTGAAGAAGAAAAGAAGCATTTATCGTTGTATATAATAATTATTTTCTTTATTATTTAATTGTTGTAAATTGAAATGTTATTTATGATTACATATCTGCCATGTTATAACAATTATATCTTATTGTAATGAAATGCCAAGAGAATATGTAGGGAAAGTATATCGAACGAGTGTACTCTAGCAAGTTAGTAGAGCGCGATTAGTATAGCACTCGAAGGAAAATATTTCCATCTATTTTTTAATTTGTCTATATTTTGGAATATAATTATATATTTTGATATATAATTTTGCTATACTTGGATTGACATAAAATTCATTTTTGTAATTTAATGTTTTTTGAATTACAAAGAAATTAGAGTAATATTAGAAATTATAATACATTTATTTTATAAAGATGTTTAAAAGTTACTTTTGATAAACGAAGTCTTAAAATATCGTAATTCAAGGATCATATTCTGTAATAAAGAGCTATTAATAGATGTTAATAGTAGCTTTGATCATATTTACAATCTGCACACATATGTTTCTAACAATGAGATGTAAACTCTATTCAAAGTTACTATTTCTTTTTTATTGTTTACAATTTTGAAACGAATTCAAAATTTTAATTTTTGATAATATTAGAACATTTTATTTTGTTCTTTTTAATAAGTTATTTAAATAATTTATTTAACATTTTACACTACATATAGTAATATAATCATATTTACAGGCGTATCCCTACTTCTGCGAAGTTAATATAAATTAATTATATAAAAATCAATTTCCTGTGTTGTAATTCTTTCCGTATGATTATAAAGTGCTCGTAAAAATATATTAATGCTATAATTTTATGAAAATTTATTATCATCATGATTTTTTTAAGCAATCTCATTTTCTTTCGATCACATCCGCTACTTTCTCGGCAATATAAAGAGGTATGTTTAGACGCGCCGATATTATTTCAAGAATGATGGATTGCAACGTAGCCTTGTGAATACCGATTATGCAAACATACATGTATAGACTTATATATGTATACATGTGTTCAAACAGCTTTACATTTTGTACAAATAGTCTAGTGCATTTTTTCGAGCAAATATTTATCTGAAATCGACGACAGCAATCGGCTCTCCGCAAGATCCTATTTTACAAGTGCCGTAAATTTGATTAAAGTTATGGAAGATAATAGCCTAATTTATTGTCGGATATTTCATCTTCTCGTCTGCTTCTTTTTCAAATAATAAAGTATATTAAAAGACAATATTAAACCATCATAAAACTTAATTATTCAAAGCACATGAAAAGGCCCTTAAAATCTGATTGAGCTTTAGTATTATTCTTTGTCTGCAATTCAATTAATTCTCTTACTGTATTATACTTTTTGAATGTGTATTTTATATCTTGAATAGCTGTCATAGTGTAATGCGTATATTTTTAGAGTTTCAATAAATATCAAGTGTTAATATCAAGTATTATTATTATATGAATACTTGCATATATTTTTAGAGTTTCAATAAATATCAAATGTTAATATCAAGTATTAATATAATAATAATACTTGATATTAACACTTGATATTTATTGAAACTCTAAAAATATACGTATTACACTATGCAAGCTATTCAAGATGTGTAATACAGTAAGAGAATTAATTGAATTGCAGACAAAGAATAATACTGAAGCTCAATCAGATTTGAAGATCCTTTCCACTTTCAAGTGCTTTGAATAATTGAGTTTTATGATGGTTTAATATTGTTCTTTAAGATACTTTATTATTTGTTGCAAAAGCGTTTGTTTAGCAACTTATATACGCATATTTACAATGCTATATTTTATTTCTTTAAAAAAGCTTTTATTAATCAGCAAAATTTAGAATTTACATCACAATTAATGTTTTTATATTTTCTTGAATACTTCCTTTTACACATACGTATACATTTCACATTTACAACGTAAATTAATTAATACTTGATTTTTTATTTAAATATAATTGTTTTTTTAAAGACATTCCATAAATAGCACATCAACGTACGTTGGTATTGTCCGCAAAAATGTGCTAGCAAAATATAATAAAATGATTTATTATTTATTATTATATATAATAAATATTTAAATATAATAATTTATTATTTAAATATAATAAAATGATTTATTATTTCCCTTATGAAAGTTTATTATTCTTAAGATTTTTTTAAATAATCCCAATCTTCATTGACCATATCTGCTGCTTTCTCGGCAATCATATAAACCGGTATGTTTGTGTGCGCCGATACAATTTCGGGCATGATGGACGCATCCACTACTCGTAAGTTTGAAATACCAATGACCTGCAAAAAGTTGAATATAAATTTATAAACACATGTAATACTGCTTATTATATATAAGCAAACGTATAAATACTATCTAGTGCATTTTATCAAAGAAATACCCTTAATCTAGGATCAACGACAGCAGTTGG
>NW_012037017.1:0-1519 GCF_000956235.1 Wasmannia auropunctata | reverse complement strand
TTTTACGAAACTTAAATTTATTTGGAAAGATAATAGCATTAAACTCTTGCTGCATATAATTTTGAATAATTTAAACGATTTATTAAAAAAATAATTTTCTGGTTTGGAATAAAATATTTTTGTCTCTACTCTCTATGTCTAATCAAATACTTGGCAATACAATTTGTATGATCTCATATTTGTTTTTAGACAATTTTTATTTGTTAAAATAATATTTTTGGTTTAGATAAGATGTACCTAATGTACGATACACTTGTATATACTTGGCGTAAATTTTTTTTTAATAATTAGTATCTCGACAACTATTGCGAAGATCGCAAAATGGTAGAGGACTTTTTTGTTCAGTTTGGTCCACGCTACCTTCCCACAAGCGCCGTACCATTGAGTACAAGACACCCTGTATATGTATATATACGTACTATTACGCTTTATTATTGTACGCTTTATATGTGTATATATATATATATATATATATATATATATAGGTATACATACTATTACGCTATCAGCGCACATCTTTTAGAACGTTTTAAAGTCATTCAAAGGACATCCCTTTACGTTCTAAGACGCTTCCAGGATGTAGTATTGGATGTAGTCTCGGATAAAGTGTGCTGTTTACTGAGATATTTACATTACATGACATATAATTTCATAAACATATTGATCTATTATTACACTAGAAACGTTATCGTTTTTCAATCTTGCCGCATGAATACTTTGCACAATATAATACAATTAATGTTTCTTTATACATTCTTTTTATAATTAAAGTTGTTTTTTCAGATAGCTTACACATATTTCTTTATAATGAAGAAAATAAAAAGCGATTATAGAATTTATTAAAAAATACGTAGTTGATTTTTAAAATATGTTACAAATTACATAATTTGTTGATACATTTTCCGCAACAATACATCATGTACAACATATCTAAATGTTTCCATTAAATGGGAACATTCTATAGATGTAAGCGTATACCACATTTAATAAGTAAATATTGCGCCATTCTCGAAAATTCTTTTTGTTACATTAGTCTGACGGCACGTGTAGATACATTTATGTATAATTATGATAAAATATAAGTATAGGAAATAATTACGGTGGCTGTAATAGTATATGTATAGTGTCCGCCAAAAATAGTTCGGGACCTAAATAATTTCTAAACGGTTGGAGATATTGGATTGAAATTTCTATGATTACAATGGCGAAATGTGATCTATCATTTAACCTTGAAAACATCCACTTCAACCCTCCGAGGGATCGGAGAGGAGGAGAAGTCGAAAATCTTAAACGGCATGTAGGATCAAATGAGGGCTCGTTTAAGAGGGCTTTTCAAGACGAGAAGAAAGTCGTTGAGGTCTCTACGATTTTTTTCGCAGTTATGTTCATTTGAGTAATGGTGTTTTTTGGCGAGGCCCACGGCGAAAACATGAGGAAGATAAGGCTTCGCGCATGCCGTGGGTGTTTTCAGGGTGAAATGATTGATTATATTTTGCCATTGTAACCCTACAAATTTCAA
>NW_012037016.1:0-742 GCF_000956235.1 Wasmannia auropunctata | reverse complement strand
CCCCCTTCTTCACAATCGGTACTATAATCCCTTGATTCCAATCCTCGATCCAACCTTCTCCATTCCATATCCTACTACACGTCCTCCATACCCATTTCTCCATTGCTTCCCCTCCATATTTCCACGCTTCTGTTGGAATTCCATTCATCCCTACCACTTTTTTGTCTTTCAACCCTTTTAATACCTCCCTCTGTTGAGAGAGTTGCCGGGGAGAAATCAGGTTCGTTTGAGAGAAGTCGTGCTAGATATAAATTCCGGTTTTTCAAACTTTTATTTGAGCGATTAAACGACTGCGCTGCTCGTACAAAAGGTTTCGACAGACTGACTCTTCGCGGAAGGCGCGCGCGGATGCTCCGAAACGACCGCAGAATTCGGTGAAGCCTGGTGATCAGGCGATGTCAGCGGATTGGTCGGAGCGAAAAAACATGAGGTGGACACGCTGTGAGTCATGGACCGAGCACGTGAAGGGCGGAAGGCCAAAATATGCGAGGCGGAACAAACAACTCTTGAGTTGAGAACAACAACCGTTTGTCGGCGGCTATTGCCGATTTGTCGGAACACCCTCACTTCCTCTCTTTTCATCCCCTCCTCTTGGTCCTCTCCTAAACTTCTTTCTATCCCTCTCACCACCCTTCTATTTACACCCCCCAGCAGATCTCTAAAATATTTATCCCATTCCTCCATCTTAATTCCTTCATTCACCCTTTTCCATTTTTTCCTCTCTCTACGCACCACCTCCCAT
>NW_012037015.1:0-577 GCF_000956235.1 Wasmannia auropunctata | reverse complement strand
GACAACTTGCTGCTTTATTGGCGCTCATGGAGCGATACTACCTCCTGTTATGATTTTTCTTCAAAAATATTTTAAGAATAATATGATAATTAATGCTTTTCCTGGAACCCTTGGACTAGCCAATGATAAAGGCTATATGACAAAAGAAATCTTTGTTGATGTTATGAAACACTTTGTGAAGTGTTCAGGTTTCTCTAAAGAAAATCCCACCCTTCTCTTAGTTGACAATGTTGAATCTCATTTGTCAACTAGCACTATAAATCTTGCTCGAGAAAATGGAGTAACACTTTTCACTTTTCCTCCGCACTGTACGCACAAACTCCAGCCTTTAGATTTAGGAATTTTTGGTCCTTTTAAGTTATATTATGATAATGCTATAAATAGTTGGATGATGAGCAATCCCGGTCTCCCTGTAACTATTTACCATGTAGCAGGATTTGTGCAAGAAGCTCTAAGTAAAGCAGCTACTCCATCAAATATTATTGCCAGTTTTAAGAAACCAGGCATATTTCCTTTCAACCGAACAGTATTTCAAGACTCAGATTACATCATGTCTATGGTAACAGAACAAGAGGAT
>NW_012037014.1:0-536 GCF_000956235.1 Wasmannia auropunctata | reverse complement strand
CTAGTATCGATTGGTTCAAAGGTAAAGTATAACATCTTATTGATTTACTGCTTGGTGCTGTTCAAATGGTCTTTTAAATTTTCTATGTGATTTGATAAAATTACTTGCTTATTTGTTTAAAGGCTTCAAGAAACGGCAAATTTATCAATTCGAGTTCCAGAAGGCTGCAGCATTGCTCGTGCTTCAGCATTTAATAAGAAAAATATTGAACATTTTTTTAATAAATTGGAAGAAGTTTTGAAGAGGAATTCTTCTTTTATGGATGGATCCAGGCTTTACAATATGGACGAGACTAATACTAGCACAGTGCAGAATATTAAGAAAATTGTCTGTCTTAAAGGTATAAAACAAGTCCATCAGGTGAAAAGTGCGGAGAGAGGTGACAACTTGCTGCTTTATTGGCGCTCATGGAGCGATACTACCTCCTGTTATGATTTTTCTTCAAAAATATTTTAAGAATAATATGATAATTAATGCTTTTCCTGGAACCCTTGGACTAGCCAATGATAAAGGCTATATGACAAAAGAAATCTTTG
>NW_012037013.1:0-924 GCF_000956235.1 Wasmannia auropunctata | reverse complement strand
TCAAGCAGAAGACGGCATACGATATCTTTTTCCTTTATTTTGATGTAATTCCTATATTTGTATATTAATTTTATTTCTCTCAATAAAGTTTTAAAAGAAAAAGTAGCTCCTGGGGCATATAATGACAGATTTTGATGGGGTAAATACTGACAAGTTTATTCAGGAATAGGTTAGGTTATTTTTAAAGAGAGATACAGAAAGAAAGTGAATTAAAGAGTCTGATAGAGAATTATACTTCTATTATTCAAAATTTTAATTAGTGGGCAATTAAATTTTGAATAAATTTTGAATAATAATTGTTATATTTTCTTATAAGTTATAAATTAATTTTGTAATTATGATATTTATTCTTGATTTATTTTTCTTTCCACAGATAGTGATAAACCGTTTTATTTTTACAATAATGGTTAGAAATTATTAAAAAAAAAACAAGTAGAAAACCTACTAGTCCCAATAAGCTTATGGATGCAGTACAATTAGTTCATGATGGATGGGCTATTAGAGCTGCTGCTCGACAGAAAGGAATTAATAGGCAAACTTTATGGAAAGCAGTTCATTGTACCAAAAAATTAGAGAATACGGAAGATTATTCCAATTGTTTCCAATTAAGCTATGGGAGAAAGTTAATCTTTTCTAAACAGTTAGAAGATGAAATTGTTGGCTATTGCATTGATGTTGCTAGAATGGGATTTGGTTTAAGTACAATTAAAGTAAGAGAATTGGCTTATGAGACAGCCATTATGAACAATCTTTCAGTACCACAAAATTGGTGCGACAAAAAAATGGCTAGTATCGATTGGTTCAAAGGTAAAGTATAACATCTTATTGATTTACTGCTTGGTGCTGTTCAAATGGTCTTTTAAATTTTCTATGTGATTTGATAAAATTACTTGCTTATTTGTTTAAAGGCTTCAAGAAACGGCA
>NW_012037012.1:0-403 GCF_000956235.1 Wasmannia auropunctata | reverse complement strand
ACTTTTCAGCTAACAAGATACATTTAACTAGTTCTAGCATTAGATACATTAGCATTGGATACAATTAAAAAACATAAAAAATTAATCTCAAAAGATAATAAACTTTGTATTAATATAATTTTTTTACACGGAAGTAGCATTTGAAATAATCAGGAGACACGGTAGTGGCTTGGTGTCAAGTGTTAAAAAAATATAAAAATAAATAAAATATAATATAAAAATAAATAAAATATAATATAAAAATGTTATGTCATATATGTCAAGCCATGCCGGGTCTCTTAACGCGAGCCGTCGCGTTGCGCGCACCTGAGATTTTGAGATCTTAATAACGGTCGAACCGATTAAGTTCTAACTAGACTTAATCGATAACTTGGGTTCGATTTATATAATGAAAGTGTTTTTA
>NW_012037011.1:0-648 GCF_000956235.1 Wasmannia auropunctata | reverse complement strand
TGACGAAGTTACACTCTCTTGAATTTTGCCTATTTTTGGAGGCTAGAACAGGTGATCCTTTAATTTTTTGGACCAGTGTATATATATATATATATCTTTTTATCTAAACCCTAATAATACTGGAATGTGCACTGCCATATTAAATCGCTCTATCCCCATGTTGCCCCATTTGCCAAGACTCTTAAACTTTCTAATTTGACTGTACAACAAAGAGAGGTGGCCTTTTAAATTTGCCTACTCTGTTGAAACACATTCTGGCTGTCAATACATATTCCAGTATCATTAGTTCAGTAATTATGATCCTGTTTGGTTCATAAAATAACAAAGAAATGGACGTTTGTAGCATTTAAACAAATATGTGATATAAACATTTCATGTAAAATACTTTCAATTTTTAAGAATTGAACATAAAAAATCATAATTTGAAACAATTAGATATTTTTTTTTATTTCTTTTCACGAAACGTACACCAATTTTCTCTAAAAATTTTTATTTTGAACTAACTTTTCAGCTAACAAGATACATTTAACTAGTTCTAGCATTAGATACATTAGCATTGGATACAATTAAAAAACATAAAAAATTAATCTCAAAAGATAATAAACTTTGTATTAATATAATTTTTTTACACGGAAGTAGCATTTGAAA
>NW_012037010.1:0-327 GCF_000956235.1 Wasmannia auropunctata | reverse complement strand
TGCACACTTTCTGTTTAGTTCTTTGCGATGTGCAACACCACCGGTCTTGTAAAACCGTTCCAATAAACCGAATTATATTGAGAATCAGATCCATAGTGAAATTAGCATCCAAAAACCCACTCGTAATAACAGGTTATGGGCCCAGTAGTATCTACAATATAGATTCGGCAGAAAGACTCGAGCCACTCAGTGTAAAGAACCCGAGGTGGTGAGGTAAAAATTTAAAGGTTAGCTCTAGCCTCAGTGCAATAACAGGGCAAAGATCAAAAAGGAAAATGTCGGACAATGAAATAATAAGAATTTCGAAGCTGAAAGGCATCGAAAACT
>NW_012037009.1:0-2946 GCF_000956235.1 Wasmannia auropunctata | reverse complement strand
TTTATCTGAAACATTTTTCCGCATCTTTTATAATTTTCGAAATATTTTGATGCAAAACTTAAAATGTACATAAACTTAAGATAACTTGCAGATTTTTAAGCCCTGATGAGAAAGAATAAGGGCTTAGATAATATCAAAACATATTTTGATACGAACAAAAAGAAACTCGCAGACATGGTTCAACAAAGTGATTAAATCAACCGTTGCTTTTTTTCTATTTAAAATGTGAAAAAAAATATTTTCCGGATACTAAGACAATTTTAACTACAATTTTCGGATTCAGCAAGTGAAATTAAATATGAAAAAAGATGAACCTAACATTCCCCACGTGCTTCCCAAATCGCCTAAAATGCATAAACTTCTTGTAATTCTCTATGTAACAACTCAAATTTTTCCCAATTTTTTATTTATATTATATGAAACTATGTTAAGCGCGTGTTTGTGTGTGTGTATGTATGTAAAAGAGCATATAAATACATGAATACATACTAATTATTTGTCGTATAATATTCAAGGACAAAGTAATAATAACAATATTTCGGTTTTTCATTATCTCGACATTCTCGCAAACATTCTCCTGGCGTTGATAATTTCTGTAGAGAATTCCGTGTTGAAGATGGATTTTTTGATCGCCACCAATGCCCTATTCAATATAATAATCCAGAGATTTTTATAAAAATTATTGATATCAAGTGATTATAGTTTAAACGGACGTATTTAAGTCTGTTTATCCTATATATTGTGTAAAGTTTTTGAAAAATAATTATATGTTTATTTTACACCAGTCTTTTTCCTACATTTACAAAAAGATGTTTCAGACAAAAATGTATGATTTGGAAGAGAACATATAATACTAAAATTAAAATTTACTATAATACTAAATTTAAAAAATCAGTTTTGAAAGTCATATAAAAGTTATCGCCATTTTTAAAATGAAATTACATGATTTTTTACATAATATAATTCCTTTAATTATTTTGCACATAAAAGTATTAAAATACAATTATACAAAAAGTCAATTACGAAATTTTGATACTTCATTCTGGCATATTTGGCATAAAATATAATTTGAAAACTACTTAATTTTTTACTCATCGGACATTAATATACTTTTAGATGATACCGTACGAGCTTATGTCAGAATTATGTATTGTACATTTTTATATAAACACAATCGTGTTTCTGTTAAAAACAAAAATTCTTTTACTTGTACGCACAAAATAATCAAATAAATTGATTGTAAGAAAAACAGAATTGCTTTTCAAAAAAATTATATAATATACAATATATAGAATAAACAAACATCCGTCTTAGCTAACATCTGATTTCAAAAGTTCATATAATAATAAAACATTTTTCATCTTTTAAAATAAAATTCAGATACGACTATGGACCCTCTTCTTTTATCAAATTAATCCTTTCAAAATTACATTTTTTACAATTTTTTAAGATTAATTATGGTTCTCTTAACTAAATGAAAAACTTTATAATTTACAAACATAAGCGGTTTAAGTAAATTTATATTTAAAACTTAAATAATTACCTTGACAAAATTGAATATTGATATTTATTAAAAATATCAATACTAATATGAATGTGAACGACAGCGACATATTATAATAAAACCAGAAAAAAGGTTGCATATCGCAAAAGTTTATGATCACTAATACCAAAACTCTATGAGCACAACTTCAGTGTGAAATTGTTTTTACCACAATATCATGATAGAATTTTTGTTTTTTAAGAAAAACTCGATTGTGTTTATGTAAAAATGTACGATACATATCAATTCTGACGTAAGCTTGTACAGTTTATCATCTAAAAGACTTTATTTACAAGTAATATTTTTATTTTAATTTGTTGAATGTTTATCGTATTTTAAGCTAATGCAAGGTGCATTATTAAGGCAGACTCTATTTAAAACATATTATTAAAATGCAATAATAACAATACGGTTAATTATACATTAAATTTTTCGTATACAATATGCAAATACATAAAAAATATATATACATATAATCTAATTGAAAACAGAATTGTTATACTTAAGATTATAGGATTGTTATAATTGAATAAAACAAAACAACCTATGCAAAACGAATTTTTACGTTAGAGATAAAGTAATGAAAATTATCAAGCATTTATAAGTTTACTAGTTACTACACATATTATGAGTATGGCAATATTAATAAAATTGGTATGATAAATTTTTAAATAATGAAAAATACATTTATGTATTTTTCATTATTTAAAAGTTGTCAGTTGTGTGTCAAAGTTGTGTAGTTAAAGTTGTTTTCCTTATCTAACAAAAAGTACGCAAGTGACCTCCAATTTTGATAAATTTTAGATATTATAGAATGTATACAATTGTAGAATAAATCAAAATAAAATATCCGTAATTTTTATAAATTTTTTCTTACACGTTAAAGAGATAAATTTCTGCTTTAATAAAAATCAATTTTTAATTTTTTAAATATTATCGAAATATAAGTAAAAAATTTATAAGTAAAAAAGTTTTATTGTTTTAATAAAATTAACAATGTGATACATATAATATGATTTTCAAAAGACAACGGACAGGTTAATTTTTTCTCAAACGGTTGGATCTTTCTTATGCATGTTTTTTAAATATTTTTTATATATTTTTCACTTTTAGCACTATTTACTCCAATTCACCTAATCTTATCCAGCCTTACCTAATATTAATCAATCTGCTTCAAGCTCTTAGCATGACATTTTTGTAACATAATATGTAATATTTTTGAAAATATTATTACCTACATTACTGTAATATGATGATCTTACTTTTTTGATCAAATGCGAAATTTGCGGAAATGCTACACATCTTATCTATTTCGACAAATAAAAGAATGAAAAATATGTCATAATGACGAAGTGATTATTGTCAGAAAATGAGAAAAGATTATATATATATATATATATATA
>NW_012037008.1:0-868 GCF_000956235.1 Wasmannia auropunctata | reverse complement strand
CATTTTCGTAGACTCGATTTCGAGATCTCGGGATTGACTGCACCGATTTTATTCGGGCTGGTCTCAATCGAAAGCTCGTATCGACATTATATAACGAAAGTGTCATAAGATTTTTCATTAGAGCTTTCGTTTCCGAGATATTTAAATTGGAAATCTGACAAGGCAGAACTTCGAGATAAAGCTAGCGGTAGTGCTTCGACAGTGCCGTATACTCACAGGTCATCACCCGACTTTTGTATACTTGGCGTCGCGCCGTTACCGCGTCGCTTGATTACATACAAACTGCGCACCGTCATATTTGTCGGTCTTGAAACAGTTTTTATATGAAACCGGAATCCACTTGTAACTAATTAAATTGACAAGCAATTTAATATCTTTTTGGGTGACCGCTTAGGATTACCATCAAATTAGTTTCCAAATCTATTTTTTTTTAATCATAATTTTGTCATGTGTATTCTTTTTTTTTAAATATAATGATAATCAATATTTATTTTAGAACTGGAATTAATTGCTATAATTGCTATCACTTCTAAATAAACGTTTTTATTAGTTTAAAATATCGTTTTTATATTTTATTTTTATATTTTACCGTTTTTATTTTTTTTATATTAGAGACATTCTGATGATACGTATCAGCTAAACATCTTTTAAATATTTATTAAAAGTAGCTGTGTTGCTTATTTGTCGATGAATTATTTGTCGCTCTTCAGACCCAGTAACTTTTATCTGAAACATTTTTCCGCATCTTTTATAATTTTCGAAATATTTTGATGCAAAACTTAAAATGTACATAAACTTAAGATAACTTGCAGATTTTTAAGCCCTGATGAGAAAGAATAAGGGCTTAGATAATATCAAAACATATTTT
>NW_012037007.1:0-941 GCF_000956235.1 Wasmannia auropunctata | reverse complement strand
GATTTCTAAGTCTTAATTAACAATTACTGTTCAAACAGATATTGTCGTTAATTTATTAGATGTTGTGTAAACAAATGGATAATGTGAGAGATTTAGAACTTATTCTATTTAATTTATTAGTGTTAAATAACAATTACCAAAAAAATGGATCATCGATATCTTTAGCCGATTGGTAAATAATGGATTTTAAACAATTGCAATAGTTTAAACTGATTTATAACTCCTAATTAACAATTACTGCATAGATAGATCTTAGATATCATCATTAATTTGTTAAATATCGCGTTATAAACAAATAGATAGTGTGAGAGGTTTAGAACTTATTTTGTTCAATTTATTAATGCTAAATAACAATTATCAAAGAGATGGATCATAGATATCTTTATCCAATTATTAAATAATATACTTTAAACAAATACAATATTTTAGTTCGATTTCTAAGTTTTAATCAACAATTTACATACAAATAGATCTCAGATATCATCGTTAATATCCTATTATTAAATAATAGACTTTAAACAAATGCAATAGTTCAGTTCAATTTCTAAATATTAATTAATCTTAATTAACAAGTTTCAAATATCATCATTAATTTGTTATAAAAGATATTGCGTTAAACATTTTATTATTTGTATTCACAAACAACAAAGATGAAATGATGATACATAAGGACACATTACGTTTTCGAACGACGCGCGAAACCTCACATAAGAACACATCTTGATGGACAGTCGCTCGCTTTGGGCATTGCGAATGCGCCTTGGTGGACAATCTGAATAAGAATAAGACGAAAACTGGAATCACCAAAGTGACATTTTCGTAGACTCGATTTCGAGATCTCGGGATTGACTGCACCGATTTTATTCGGGCTGGTCTCAATCGAAAGCTCGTATCGACATTATATAACGAAAGTGTCATAAGATTTTTCATTAGAGCTTTCG
>NW_012037006.1:0-541 GCF_000956235.1 Wasmannia auropunctata | reverse complement strand
ACCCATATCGTCTGAAAACGCTATTAAAAAGTTTTTATTAGGGGTCTTACTATTTTTTAATAAACTTTTAAATTAGTAAAATAAAATATTATAAAAAATGTATTTGATTTTATAATTTTCTTGTTAAAAAATATTTTTGATTAACAAAAGATGTAGCATACATTTTTTTATATTTAGTGTAAATATTTTTTTCTTTTTTAAAAAAATGTTTTTGTTTAAGTTAATAATTACTACAGAAACAGATCTCAGATATCGTTGTTAAATAACGTGTTATAAACAAATGAATAGCGTGAGAGATTTAGAACCTTTTCCAATTTATTAGTATTAAATAATAATTACGAAACAAGTTTATTAAATAATAGCAATTTTAAACAATTGCAACAATTCAGTTTGATTTCTAAGTCTTAATTAACAATTACTGTTCAAACAGATATTGTCGTTAATTTATTAGATGTTGTGTAAACAAATGGATAATGTGAGAGATTTAGAACTTATTCTATTTAATTTATTAGTGTTAAATAACAATTACCAAAAAAATGGA
>NW_012037005.1:0-398 GCF_000956235.1 Wasmannia auropunctata | reverse complement strand
TAAAGATAATTTAATATCTAATAAAGTCCTTTTTTTATTGGCGTCTTACTAGCTGTTATATAAGTCTCTTTCCACTTTATCTCTTATATATTTATGCCAAAAAGTACCTTTACAATCACAGATTATTTTGCATATATAATATAATAATTAATAATATGTCAATAATATATATATATATATATACATATATATTTATGTAATTTATATTAAATGTTCTACGTTAAATATTAAATTAGTTTATGAATTCAATACATTTATTTCAAATTTATAAAATTTTATATAAACTAATAAATATATATATATATATATATATAGATGATTATATATTTTACATTTAATATTATAATACAGCTATAATGTTTATAACATCTCTTCAGTATAAAAATTTGTTTGAAAAA
>NW_012037004.1:0-302 GCF_000956235.1 Wasmannia auropunctata | reverse complement strand
ATTTAATTTCTATTTATTCTGACTGCTGTGGCTATGACAACCTGTTGACAGTAAAAGAATTACCCTGTCAAATAGCTGCGACATCGTTTTCAAGATCAAAAAATGTTATCCCACTTTTGCCACTACAACTTTGCCAAAACGTCACAATTATGCTGTGACAATGTTATTGCAGACGTTTTAAAGCTTCATCATGGCTATGATGATCTCTTTACAGCTAAATAGTTGTACAGCCAAATGGCTACGATATCGTTTTCAAAGCCTAAAAATGTTGTCCCAATTTTGCTGTTACAATTATATCAAGA
>NW_012037003.1:0-553 GCF_000956235.1 Wasmannia auropunctata | reverse complement strand
ATTAATTGTATATTTATACATATCGGTTGAAAAANGTTTTTTTCATTTATGACAAAACNTAATCATTTCCACACACCTTGCGGTATATAGCACGGTTTGTTTATAGTGGTTTCTCCAATAGACCTAATACATTCTCATTTTTTAATACATGAGTTATTCAAAATGTTGTCCTCCCTCTTGAATTTGAATAGCTTTTAGGATATTAATATTTAAATTAACATTTTTATCTTGAATAATTTTTGAGACATTATACTTGAAATATTTTTATTTTAAATATAATTTTTTAAATATAATATCTATAAAATAATGTTTTAATATCTAAAATAATTTTAAAAAATTTAACTTTTTGTACCTTTTTTATATGAAAAAATACATATATTGCATAGAATTACCATAAAATAATGGGGAATTTTATTTTTCATTCTAAATGTATTTATAATTTTCTATATAACAGTTTATGATAACAAATTATAATTGTTACGAATAAGGGATAGTTATTCCATGTGATAGCATTTGCATTTGCATCAATTTTGATATTTCCATGTTATCAAGA
>NW_012037002.1:0-316 GCF_000956235.1 Wasmannia auropunctata | reverse complement strand
ATGGCTTGATGGAAGCCGAAACGTTCGCTAAGGATTTGATGTAAAGAATATTGGAATAAACCAAGAATATATACGCACCAAGAACTGCGTGGGACTCTTAACTGCCTTTATCATCTGTTTAAAATAAATATACATTTAGTTCGTAATTTTGGATGAGCCAACTTTGGGAATGGATCCTGAAACTAGACGAGATACATGGGATATTATATTAGTAAGTAAATTTAATTTAATTTTGTTCATAGATGTACATACATATATTTTATGTGTTCCATATTTTATATTAATTATATATTTTTTGTAGAAAATGCGAGGAGAG
>NW_012037001.1:0-427 GCF_000956235.1 Wasmannia auropunctata | reverse complement strand
TAAAGTAAAAAATTTTTATTGAAAATTTTATATATCATGTAAATTTTAAAATAAAATTTTTTTTGAAAAATTTGTATATTATGTAATTTTTGAAATAAAAATTTTTTTTATACTTACTATCACCCACCACCACCATGACCCATCACCATCACCCACCACCATCACTCACCACCACCCACCACCAACACCCACCACCACCAATAACCACACCTACTCTTTACGACCATTTTTATATCATGTGATTATTGAAGTAAAATTTTTTTTTCACAATTTTTTATATCATGTGATTTTTAAAGTAAAAAATTTTTCTTGAAAAATTTTTATATCATGTAATTTTTAAAATAAAAATTTTTTTTATACTTACTATCACTTACCACCATCACCCATCACCACCACCTACCACCAGCACTCACCACCACCCACCACC
>NW_012037000.1:0-443 GCF_000956235.1 Wasmannia auropunctata | reverse complement strand
AACTGTCGGTGTCGTTAACGGCACTAACCGATAGATAGCGTTAAAAGCTATTCTGTACCCATGATGAACGTCGCTAACTAACGATGCTTGTCGTTCGTGATCGACAACCGTCGTTATTCGTAACGAGACCCCTCCTACGTGACGGTAGCATTAACCGACACATTTTTTGACGATAAAATTTCAAAGTTCACCGGTTTGAACATGCGTAAAGTAAAATTCGGTTTGTATTGTATTCCGCTCTTGGCTGCAGTTTCGTCTTACGTGAGATTTTCTCTATCCCCTATTCAAGATATCGGAAAATACTTTGGTTCTCATTTGAGACACAGTAAAAGTACAGAATTTTCGCCATTTTTATCCTTTTGCGCGTGCCACGTGGACAAAGACACGATCTCCAACTTGCTACAGGAGATACGGAATGGTAAGTCTACTTTCCCAAAGCTGAA
>NW_012036999.1:0-800 GCF_000956235.1 Wasmannia auropunctata | reverse complement strand
TTTATATTTGTATCGTTTTATTATAAAATAAAGATTAAAATCACAAATTTTTAAAAATCGTTCAAACGTTCTCCTGGATACAAAAGCAAACTTTTTCAGGCCATATAATTTTTTTTCGTTCATCTATGATCTAATTTATCGAAATTTCATACTTTAATGTCAAAGTCAAATTTTGTGTTGACCCGTGATATCTCTATCTACATTATCAAAGGCTGCTTTCAAATCTGCAAACAACGTGTACACCTTTATATCTTTTCCTCCCTGCCTCTTTTCTCTTTGCATTATGTGGTTCAATACAAAGATGTTATCTATTGTTGACCTTCCTTTTCTAAATCACGCCTAACTCTCTGGAACCAATCTTTTTTCTTCTACCTCCTTTTCTAATCTCTTTCTAAGTATCTCCGCGTAGATTTTGTACGCAGTGCACAGCAGTGATATACCTCTGTAGTTCCCTGGTACCTCCTTATCCCCTCTTTTATATATTGGCACTACTATGCTTTTCTTCCAATCATTTGGTATTTTGCCTCTCCTCCAAATCAGCTTCAGAAGATCTAACAATCTCCCCCGAAGCTCTTCTCCCGCATACAACAACGCCTCCGTCGGAATCCCGTCAATTCCCGCCGCTTTCTTCTTTTTCATCTTTCTTAATGCACTCCATACTTCTTCTTTTATATCCTCTTCTGTTCTTTCTTGCTCTTTCCTTACCTCTTCTTCCCCATCATCCTGAATCCCATCTTGTTCCCTCTCTGTACCATCCAGTAGGTCCATAAAATAGCTTCTCTATTCTTCCTTATCTATTT
>NW_012036998.1:0-480 GCF_000956235.1 Wasmannia auropunctata | reverse complement strand
ATTTTCTCTACATTTAACATAATTAATCGTAGATTCGTTACCTCATGAAAATAAAAAAATTGTTTGACTCACCGATCCGACGCGCAACGGGCGGAGTTATTCTGCAACGTAGCTACGACGATACTGTAACAAACAAACATAAAATTCAAATGAAAGATATGCTTAAATTTCAAAAGATAATTATTATCGCGGAACTTTTAATTGGATAAAAAATTATATTTACCCCAAGGTTGCTCCGCCGATGCCCGATGCCTCTCCTAGACCTCCTCCTCCTCTCAGGATTGAGTTCCTTCTTCCGCACAGGACACGAGACACAATCGCGACGCGAGAAACGCGAGAACCCATATATAGGATTCTAGTTCGCGGCCGGAAAAATTAACACCTCGAGTCGACGAGCAGAAAGACACATCGTCAACCGCCCCGAACGAAGGGTAAGCCCGCGAGTCGGGATTCCCGCGAAAGTCATATGTACACCTTTAT
>NW_012036997.1:0-377 GCF_000956235.1 Wasmannia auropunctata | reverse complement strand
GACAATTCTATAACAGATTCTCGATAACTGAATTCCAATTTGTCCTGAGGCCCGGACTTGATTGAGCAATCTCGGCCCTTTATAATAGAAGATTGTGCGTAAGATGTACGATAATGAGAAACAAATCACGAAGGTTTTCTAAGTTCCGGCTCAGGTCGTTCATTGATCGAAAATGTCATTTCAATCGTCACATACTTTGACAACTTTATAAATTGCTACGTCCGATCGCTTTAATGTATAACTGCCGTGACAATCACTGCCAATTGACGTTATGATATTAACTTCTTTTTAGAGATGCCGGTATAAAAGGCAATTAAGCTCTCAAGATAAGCTATAAGAATATGCAATGAAAAATGGGAGGTTCTATTTAAAAAATT
>NW_012036996.1:0-517 GCF_000956235.1 Wasmannia auropunctata | reverse complement strand
CACACCTAGCGAGTAAAATTATTCACTTTTTATAACACAATATAAAAATTTAAAATTTAATTTTTTGTTCTTTTCTTATACACCACAACATTTCTTTACCTATAAATGAAAGCTAACATTTTATAGTAAATATCATATTCTGAACACGCAACATCCACGATAATACCCATACATAAAGTAAACAGCACAGACACCATTAATAGCGGTCACTAATAACGTTCAAACCGCAAACTGAAAATGAAATATAACACAAATTATCAAATCTTTATAATAAAATAAACAATAAATATATACTTATCTCGCGAAATGAAGCACGCGTTATCCATGATGATAATTACAGCACAGACACACGATTCGTTCACGCTATTTAACTTTTTAAAAATACATTGAATTGATAGCTATTACACAATAAGAACCTCAATACCTGTCAAAATCTTCACAATGACAACCGCTTACACGAAGTAAGCGCAGCGAGACAACCAACCAGCATCGCGGAAAAGCGACAACAATACACTTC
>NW_012036995.1:0-867 GCF_000956235.1 Wasmannia auropunctata | reverse complement strand
GAGAGAAACAACTGTATATTAAGGAATCAAGAATCTCGAAAAGCAGGCAACACTACCTGTGCCCTTATCTTGCGCAATCTTTTAATTAAGCAAAAAGTTTCAACATAATCAAGCTCATGATCCTGAACAACATTCAAAAGGTTTAATCCATTGTTTGGACACTTTGGATAATGCTAATACCGGCGATACTGTAACTTTCGAACTTTATAACTCGAGTTTTACTTAACCAAAAAATATTTTTTATATACAGTTGTTTCATACATGTGTATGAATAAGAAAAATATATATATAATAATTATTTCTAATGTAAATTTATTTATTATACAGTCTCAATAAGCATACATACTGCACATATGTACATATATACATATAGATATACGTATACATATTTATATACATATACGTATGTATATGTATATATACATACATGTACATATATACATATATACTGTATAATATATGTATATTATACATATATTTTTCTTGTAAAAATGAAATTATTAATTTGCCATTTTTCCTTCTTGCGCTGTCCGAAAGTCAACGAAGTTTCACATTTCCTCATTTATCTCTCTGCTGATTCAGCATGTCGACAAATACTTTCTGCCATCAAACCGTATCCCGCACACCTAGCGAGTAAAATTAATCACTTTTTATAACACAATATAAAAATTTAAAATTTAATTTTTTGTTCTTTTCTTATACAACACAACATTTCTTTACCTATAAATGAAAGCTAACATTTTATAGTAAATATCATATTCTGAACACGCAACATCCACGATAATACCCATACATAAAGTAAACAGCACAAACACCATTAATAGCGGTCATTAATAACGTTCAAACCGCAAACTGAAAATGAAATAT
>NW_012036994.1:0-586 GCF_000956235.1 Wasmannia auropunctata | reverse complement strand
TTCACGATAGTCCTCGAGTTTCTTCATTTCAATTTTACTGAATTCGTGTATTGAACCCGCTTTTCCACCCGCTTCGTTTGGCAACGAATCCACTGGGATATATTCGGAAATGCTCTTTAACGATGAATGAAAATATATCTAGGAAAATTGAATAAGTTCAGAAAAACTTGTTTGAGTACTATTTACAAGTAAAACATTAGCATTGAGTAAATATTTTTAAATTAAATTTTTGGTGTTACGGGCAATTATACTTAGTATAATTCAGAATTTGCTTAAATCTTTAAAAGTTCAGTTAAAAATTGTTATTTGTAATATTAAAATTATTTAATTGCTATATATATTACATAGCGTTCATTGCAAGAATAACTGCATTACTTAAAAACGCAAGTATTGTTAAATAATTACAATTAAAGTTAATTAATTAATTTGTAAGACTTACTATGTCCATCACTTCTTTCTTCAAAAAAGATTTTATTGTGTTCATTAATATTTCTATTATGGATGGCGCATTTAAGACATGGATTTTCTTTATACGAAATGGTACTGCCTCTTGGAGATAATATAAACATTTTTTTAATGCCAATGG
>NW_012036993.1:0-548 GCF_000956235.1 Wasmannia auropunctata | reverse complement strand
ATGTCCAGCAGCAGCATACTTGGTGCGCCCATTTTTCATATATAACTCGTGGTAATAATACTTCCAATTCATGCTAAAAATACATTATTTATTAAAGTATTATGAATTTATAAGTATGAGAACTTATATTGCAAACTAGGTATATTTAAATTACTTTCAATTACTTTTATCAACTATATTCTATTATACGGATGATACTTATATCAACGAGTTAAGTATATGACTTCTAACAATATGTTAAAAATATATAAAAAACGGGCGCACCAAGTATGCTGCTGCTGGACATTTCTTCCCATCTTTGATTTTTCCGTCACGTAATTTGTTACTTATTATCGATGCAAAATCCCTTTCTAATTTCTGCGGCCTTCATTACACTATCTATTGCATTTCTTGTTTTCATTTTATTTTGATGCTATTTATATTTTTTATATTTTAAATGTTTTCCGTATTTTATATTAAATCTACTACGATTGTGAGAGATAGCTTCCCAGAATACTTGTACCATTACGAATTTCTTTAATAACTATTACCATGTATTATCATTGTTG
>NW_012036992.1:0-453 GCF_000956235.1 Wasmannia auropunctata | reverse complement strand
TAGAAAGTTGTATTTGCTTTTTACGAAATTATATGCCCGCCCACGTGATTTCTAAGTTAGAGATTTCTTTTTTAGAAAGTTGTATTTGCTTTTTACGAAACTATGTGCGCTGCCACGAGACTTCTAAGTGAGAGATTTTTTTTTTTAATTCGTATTTGCTTTTTGGGAAATTATATGCGCGTTCACGTGATTTCTAATTGAGACATTTTTTTTTTTGAAATTTGTATTTGCTCTTTACGAAATTATGTGCGCGCAAATGAGACTTCTAAGTCAGAGATTTCTTTTTTAGAAATTTGTACTTCCTTTTTACAAAATTATATGCAAGTCTCCGAGGCTTTTAGGTGACAGATTTCTTTTTTAGAAATTTGTATTTGCTTTTTACAAAATTATAAGCGCGCCCTCGAAACTTCTAAGTAAAAGATTTTTTTTTTTTCGAAATTTGTATTTGCTTTT
>NW_012036991.1:0-338 GCF_000956235.1 Wasmannia auropunctata | reverse complement strand
CCAACCGAAGGTTGTTAGAAATTTGCTTTTTACAAAATTATATGCGCGCCTTCGAGTCTTCTAGATGAGTGAAGTGAGATATTTCTTTTTTAGAAAATTGTATTTGCTTTTTACAAAATTATATGCGCGCCAACGAGGCTTCTAAGTCAGAGATTTGTTTTTAGAAATTTGTATTTGCTTTTTACGAAATTATATGCGGGCAAATGAGATTTCTAAATCAGAGATTTCTTTTTTAAAAATTTGTATTTGCTTTTTACAAAATTATATGCGTGCCCACGTGATTTCTAAGTGAGAGATTTCTTTTTTAAAAATATTTATTGCTTTTTATGAAATTATAT
>NW_012036990.1:0-569 GCF_000956235.1 Wasmannia auropunctata | reverse complement strand
TATGGTTGAATTCGTATTAAAATAACCTTTAATTTGGTCACAAAAAAAATTTCAAAATTAAAAAAAATGTGAAGTAGTGGGGAAACATTAAAAAAAATTTAAAAAAATTTTTTAGTTACTACTATCACAAAGTTCACTTCATGCCATTTAACTTTGATCTAAAACATTTTTTTCTATCTCTCATAGTTTCGACAATATTCAGGTCGGAAGAAAAAACCGATTTTTTTTCAAGGGGTGGTTTCATCCCTTTAAAACGGAATTGAGCACCAACGAAAAATAGTTTCATGCTACGGATGAACTGCTCTTCTTTTATACCAAGAGTCAGATTTTTCTGAATTTTCGGGTTCGCAAACTTCCCTTGTTAGTTACGTCCTTCCTTACCCCCTCCACTTCCAATTCCATCTCGTTCACGCACGAGACTCACTCTCTCTATCTACAAGCCCAAGCAAATATCCGGACGTAACATTACAGAACGGTTATGAATAGAATTATACGTACAATTGCATTTATTGTAAAAACTAAGGATTACATCGTATTTTTTAATGTGCGCTCTCGAGACTTCTATGTGA
>NW_012036989.1:0-406 GCF_000956235.1 Wasmannia auropunctata | reverse complement strand
TATTTTAGTGTAGGAGAAAACTGTATATCGCACAAATTTTAATTTATCAATAAATATTGCACAACATGTATTCTTACTTATATTTATATTATATTATACTACAATAAAAATAGGAATAATTTACTACGTATGCGTCTTTCACTATTTTAGTCTTAAAATTAATTCATATTCAAATGCTTACTCAAATGTTTCGCAAGTATTCTTCGCAGATATTAATATAATATCTGCGCGATAAGAAACTTCCGTGATTATATATATGTACAGGCTGTTCCCAGATTGTGACAAGTTGTTTACATCGATTTGACTTGACCTTACGACATTAAAATTTTGCTTCTTAAGCATTGCCGTACGCGATAAAAACGATTCATAGTTATACATTCGCAGAATATTGCGGAAATATATTTCA
>NW_012036988.1:0-500 GCF_000956235.1 Wasmannia auropunctata | reverse complement strand
TATACAGTCACCAAACTAATTGACCGGACAATGCATTAATATATCGATAATTTCTAAAAATTCAAGATAGAGCAACTTTGTCAAAAATTATCGTAACATAATGATCAAAAAAGCATTTTACAGCTTAAAGTCTCTACTTTTAAAATCCATAATTCATTAAATGACTTACTGATTCTTTACAAAGTTGCACGGATGCAAATGGAGATGCATCAAATCTAAAAATTTTTTACCAAGTTTGCGAAGTTCCAAAAAGTAAAATAAAAATCGCACCCAAATGAGGTTTACATCGTTCGAAAGCGTGAATCTTTAAGCTTTAATTTGAGCACCCGATCAGCATTGTGCGATTTTTTTTCACCGAGTTATTCAACATTAAAGCAAAAATGACCATTTTTGCATCAATGTTGAATAACTCGGTGAAAAAAAATCGCACAATGCTGATCGAGTACGCAAATTAAAGGTAAAGATTCATACTTTCGAAAACTGTACGCCTTGTGTTTGTG
>NW_012036987.1:0-328 GCF_000956235.1 Wasmannia auropunctata | reverse complement strand
TCGCGCGAGGTGGAGGATCCGCAGCGCGAGAAGGCGCCGCGGAGCCTGCAGACGCCTGTGAGTCCACGCGAGGAAGCACCGCTGCGTGTCATCCTAGACACAGTCACCGGAAGTAGGACCGTTTG
This sequence comes from Wasmannia auropunctata, assembly GCF_000956235.1. NCBI lineage: Eukaryota > Metazoa > Arthropoda > Insecta > Hymenoptera > Formicidae > Wasmannia > Wasmannia auropunctata. Next base: position 203 of record NW_012036987.1, on the reverse strand, counting down.
CTTCTACAATTAACGTGAGTATTTTTTTGCTAGCTATCCTTTCTTTATTCTATCTCTTTTTTACACAATTTTTAAATATTTGACTCCTTTGTCTGTTGCAGATAGCAACGGATAGGCGGATTTTGCGCCGAATAAATTTTATTATTTTAAAATCATATTTTATATACATAAATTTTATAATAAACATTTTTTAATTTTAATTA
>NW_012036986.1:0-450 GCF_000956235.1 Wasmannia auropunctata | reverse complement strand
TTTTACTCGCGGGTTCCCGTGGACCCTTGAGTCAGTCGATGTTGAGTTGTTACGGTAGTTGAATCGTTAAGTGCATAGCATCGACATGAAGTGCATAAATTGTGAAGAACATTTTGCGCCCAGTACCTGTGACGCATGCAGTCGCAGGTACTGGTTGCGCGTGGGAAGGCGGCTTGCCGCCTCCCCATATGAAAATCCACTTTTGCGAGCCCTCGCGAGGGCTCAGACGCCTCCGCGCGAGATGGAGGATCCGCAGCCGAGGGCGAGGACACGCATCCCGTCGCGCGAGGTGGAGGATCCGCAGCGCGAGAAGGCGCCGCGGAGCCTGCAGACGCCTGTGAGTCCACGCGAGGAAGCACCGCTGCGTGTCATCCTAGACACAGTCACCGGAAGTAGGACCGTTTGCTTCTACAATTAACGTGAGTATTTTTTTGCTAGCTATCCTTTCTT
>NW_012036985.1:0-415 GCF_000956235.1 Wasmannia auropunctata | reverse complement strand
ATCTGTGGAGTTGTTATTTTAAAATTGTATTTTAAAGTAACTAACATGTGGACATGTGGCAAACCGCGTTTTGGAAATTCAATGACATATACAAAGGCTGCTACTTCTCCAAAAAATTTCTGTTTAACAATCAAATCAATTAAATAAATAATTTTTTTTAATACTAAAAACACGAGCACAAATGTCAGGTCTATCAGAAGCTTGTTGACCATGCAAAAGATTTTCTTCAATTTCACGCCATTTTGGATTGCAAGTCATTGTAATGAAAAGATCTGGTTTACCAAATTTACTAACAATTGCCATGGCATCTTGATAATTTTGTAACATGTTACGTGGTGATCCTATAAATGTAGAAGGAAGTACAATCATTTTTCCAATGCGTCCATTTAAATTATTTGTCGTAGTTTGTAGATAA
>NW_012036984.1:0-410 GCF_000956235.1 Wasmannia auropunctata | reverse complement strand
GATCTATACTATCTTTACCTTGCTCTCAAAATAAACATCTCCTATCTTTCTCTTCCAACCAGTATTTATTTTCCCATTCTAGATTCCCACATCTTAGTTTTACCAATGCCCTTACTTCATCCCCCCTTCCTACCCCTATTTTTACTAAATTTTCTTTCCTCAAGTACCACACCCCCCTACCCTCTGACCTTATTTTCTTATATACCCAATTATACTTTGCCTTCTTAATTTTACTTTCCTCATATTGCCTTTGCGTGTCTTTTTCTTTATTTATTAATTCTTTCTCCATGTCCAATCCATTTTCCTCCTCATTATTCTCTCCACTATTTCCACTTATTTCCTTTGCCATAATACCCCACCCATTTCATTATAATATTTCTCCCTTTCTCTACCATATCCATCTTTCCACC
>NW_012036983.1:0-332 GCF_000956235.1 Wasmannia auropunctata | reverse complement strand
AAAATTTGATTAAAATCCTGCATAAGCTTAACTCCTCGTTCTGCTGTGTCATTTACGACTTTAAGCGTTTTCACAATTTCCATATCAATTTCATATTATAATTTCACAAGCTGCAATTACTTTTTTTGGAAAGTTTAGGAGAAAAATGTCTATTCGTCGATAGTTTTGAATTATAAAGTTTTCATGCACTAAATTTCAAAAATATAAATCATAAATCTATACTAAAACAAATTTAAAAGAATTTTAAATTAATTGCATAATTCACTTAGGTGTTTTTCTCTTTTTCTCTCTTTCTCTGGAGCACATTAGATCGGAAGAGCACACGTCTGAAC
>NW_012036982.1:0-350 GCF_000956235.1 Wasmannia auropunctata | reverse complement strand
TTCCGTGATCTCGCCGGGCCGGTGGGTCCACGTGGTATATCCTTCCGCGCCCCTAATTGACGGGCGTGCGAGCTCGCGACCTCCGCGAATCGCGTGGGGTGCGTAGCGCCGCGGGTCCTGCGTCCCTGCGCGCGGCATTTAAATTAGCGGCGGTGTCCTTTCGTCGGCGGTACCACCAGGTGCGCTCCCGTGTTGGCACGCTCAGGCGGCTCGTCCTCAGGAACAAATTCTCGTGAGGAGCCGTCCCTGGCGACAGGTCTTATCCTTGGGGCGCCCTGTCGCGTTGCTGACTACGGGGTCTCTCGCCCGATCTGGAGTGTAGAGTGGCCATCCCCTTTATCCTCGCCTTA
>NW_012036981.1:0-476 GCF_000956235.1 Wasmannia auropunctata | reverse complement strand
GGCGGCTTTACATAAGTGCGCTCGTCTCACCGGAAACTCTTCGTCGCGGGAACGGTAGCTCGTCTCGACTTCGGCTGAATTTCGGCAGATTACAATTCGGAATCATAATCTCGTCCTTCCCTCTCGACAACCACAGCACAAGTGCCAAGTGCCGCTGCTTCCGTGATCTCGCCGGGCCGGTGGGTCCACGTGGTATATCCTTCCGCGCCCCTAATTGGCGGGCGTGCGAGCTCGCGACCTCCGCGAATCGCGTGGGGTGCGTAGCGCCGCGGGTCCTGCGTCCCTGCGCGCGGCATTTAAATTAGCGGCGGTGTCCTTTCGTCGGCGGTACTACCAGGTGCGCTCCCGTGTTGGCACGCTCAGGCGGTTCGTCCTCAGAAACAAATTCTCGTGAGGAGCCGTCCCTGGCGGCAGGTCTTATCCTTGGGGCGCCCTGTCGCGTTGCCGACTACGGGGTCTCTCGCCCGATCTGGGGC
>NW_012036980.1:0-445 GCF_000956235.1 Wasmannia auropunctata | reverse complement strand
TTAAAATTTCTTTAATAAATCCAAAGAATTGCATTTTTGTGAGGAGACAAAGAGAGAAACAAAAAAGAAGAGAGAGAGAGAGAGAGAGAGAAAGAAAAAGAGAAAGAAGGATCAATTATATACAAATAAATCACGACATTAAAATGTATATCATTCACTAAAATAAAGGAATCTAAATATAAACTAATAAAAAATATTAGTCGAGGACAATTTGTAAAAATATTTTGATTACATATTTAATTTAAAATAAAAATAAATTACATATTTAGATCTTATATAGTTTTCAAATATTATCTCTCTAATATCTTCTTATATAATTATTAATAATAAACAGGCATTTTAACGCGTACGGAATTTATATATTCCCGAGATTTTAAAATTTTTTAAATAAAATCCGAAGAGTTGTATTTTTGTGAGGCGACAGAAAGAAAGAGAGACAGAGAGA
>NW_012036979.1:0-419 GCF_000956235.1 Wasmannia auropunctata | reverse complement strand
TCGATCTCACAACGAGCGATAAGCGACCTTCGTGCGAGCGGAAAGAACAAAGCGCTAATGTAAAGTAGAAGAAAAGAAATAATTTTTGTATTTTTTACCCACTGAAGATGGCTCAATGCGGAGCCGAAACGTTTGGGTGATAATGATTATTGTTTAAATATATGTAATTTTAGCACTAATTTCGTGCAAGGCTCACTTGCCCTTCTTTGGATACTTCTTAATTATATGTATGTATCATATAAAAATGATATGTCATATATGTCAAGCCATGTCGGGTCTCTTAACGCGAGCCATCGCGTTGCGAGCACCCGAGATTTTGAGATCTCAATAACGGTCGAACCGATTAAGTTGTAACTAGGCTTAATCAATAGTTTGGGTTCGATTTATAAGAAAGTGTCTTTATTTTTTTTCTACGTGCC
>NW_012036978.1:0-330 GCF_000956235.1 Wasmannia auropunctata | reverse complement strand
TTACTTTGGGGACAGTTCTCAAAGTAATCCTCCTGTATATAAAATAACGAGGACGGTCCTCAATGTAATCATTTGTCCCCAAAGTAACCATTCTATATCAGATTTTATCCTCAAAGTAACTGATTTACATATATATATTTATATGTATGTATATATATATATATATATATTATAATTTAAAATCATTCATTTATATATTTAAGTGATGATATTTTAAGTTCTTATAAATTGAAAATTTTTGTTAATTGTTATAATTTTGTTAACGTTGTAATTAATAATAAGAGTGTTAAATATCTCGCGCCTATTTAAACCTGTCTCTTATACACATCT
>NW_012036977.1:0-471 GCF_000956235.1 Wasmannia auropunctata | reverse complement strand
GGTGAGATCATTGTGTTAAAAATGCAATTAAGCATTTTGCAAAAGCGCCGATGTATGGCGGCTGTCACATAATACTTTTGTGTAATACATGATTTTACGTGGACAATCAAAATATCGATGAGATTACCGAACGTGTTAAAAATGTATTTTAGCATTTTTACACAAGCGTCGATGTACGGCAGCTGTGACACGTTAGATTCGCGTAATATAATATTCTTTCAATCTAAATGTTTCGCGGTCATCGAACATATATTAAAAAATGCAATTAAGCATTTTGATCAAGCGCCAATGCATGGCAGCGAGATCACGTCGCGAAATCAAACGATATCTGCAACATTTGCGAAAAATAGACCACACCCATTAGTTTCGGCATATATATTGTAAAGATTTTGACACACCTTGTCAGTGGTGAGATTTAATACAACAAAGTGATTGTGAAAAATTGTAACTCTCGTTAATGAACATTGAAGA
>NW_012036976.1:0-607 GCF_000956235.1 Wasmannia auropunctata | reverse complement strand
AAATAATCATCTTCAGCACGAATATTTGCATTATTTCTTTTTTCTTCTATCTCCCAAAGTATTGTAGGCGATTTACTGGGGTACCCTGTATTTATGTGCATCTCTATATATATATATATATATATATATATGTATATATAATTATTTGAAACAATTATACACTTCTCAACAAAATTAAAGCATCACTTACTTTATCCTCCAAAAATAGGCAAAAGAGTGCAACTTCGTCAAAAATGATCGTATTGAGATGTTCAAAAAAGCATTTTACAGCTTAAAATGTCTACTTTCCAAATCGGTACTTTAGAAAACGATTCTACTGATCTTCCATGGAATTACACGCATAGAAAAGGAGACCCGACGAATCTTAAAATTTTTTACAAACTTTGACAAGTTCCATGGCGCGAATTAAAAATCGCATGCAAATGCAGTTTTCAGCTTTCGAAAGAGTGAATCTTTATCTTTAATTTGCTTTTTTGTTGAGCGTTGTACGATTTTTTTTCACCGAGTTATTCAACATTGAAGTAAAAAGCCATTTTTGCTTCAATATTGAATAACTCGATGACTAAAAATATATATCTAATATATAGGTATCTCTAAATGTGATAGG
>NW_012036975.1:0-332 GCF_000956235.1 Wasmannia auropunctata | reverse complement strand
ACGTGTGCTCTTCCGATCTAATGCCTGTTTATGGTTATTCTTTATTCTAAAAATAATATATTTATAAATATCGAAAAATTGAGAAAAAAAATTAAAAAATTTAAAAGAGGAATGTTAAATAAATTAACTGTGCCTCTACATTGTGAATCCAAAAAAAATGAATTATTATAACTAATTATGATCACATAATTAGTCATAATAATTCATTTTTTTTGGATTCACAATGTAGAGGCACAGTTAATTTATTTAACATTCCTCTTTTAAATTTTTTAATTTTTTTCTCAATTTTTCGATATTTATAAATATATTATTTTTAGAATAAAGAATAACCA
>NW_012036974.1:0-336 GCF_000956235.1 Wasmannia auropunctata | reverse complement strand
TGTCAATATGACATCAAAATTGTTGTTTTTCGTCATGGCGTCAAGAAAATAATTCAATATGACGAAAAATTGATACCATGTAAATTGATATTGTACGCAATGAAATTTCTTAAAAATACGTAGAAGTGAAGTTCAAATCATATAATTCTAGTGTTATGTACCATAGTTAAAAAATTTCAATATCACGTTGACATCAAAATGATAGTATTTATGATGAGCATTTAGCCTAAGCTTGGTTATTTTATTAAAATAAATTTCTGGTGTTATTTCATAATGTTTATTGCTACTTCAATATGTTTCAAACATTTAGAGCTGTCGTGATTGCCTTTATTGTAA
>NW_012036973.1:0-483 GCF_000956235.1 Wasmannia auropunctata | reverse complement strand
TTCTTTCAATATATTCATATATATTCTTTCAATATATATCTTATATTAGATTATATATTCTTAAATAATTAATTTATTTCCAGGCTTTTTTTCTTTAAATTTTACTCTTGTGGAACATTTTTTAAATAAATCATGAATATCCTAAACATTGTGTTTCTAAACTATACTTTTTAAATTTTTCGTTGATTTTCAAATATCTACATTTCGCGTCTTATTTCTTCTGCAAACCGCACAATATGACATCTTCCTGATCCTGATAGTATGTATATAAATACATATTTACTATAATTTTACTTTACGTACCATCCGTTAATTTTAATTTATAATATATTTATTAATACTATTTTGAAAGACAATTAAACTAAAAATTAAATTTTCTAATAATAATCCTATAAAAAAAATTTTTTAATAAATAACAGACTTTTATAACACAATATATTTATGTATCATTCCCAGAATTTTATTAACTCATCTACCAAGTTA
>NW_012036972.1:0-579 GCF_000956235.1 Wasmannia auropunctata | reverse complement strand
TTATGTAAAGAAAAGCTATAATTTTCATATTATTATCTGATCCATCTTCCAATATAACTATATTATTTCTGGAAATAAATAGTAAAATTAATAGGAAATAAATATATTTCTGGAAGTAAATATCCATTATCCATATCCATTATTGATTAACGTTTATACTACAAATTTTTTTATAGTATAAATGTTGAAAAGTTGGATGTGACAGTAAGATGCTCTATCAACAAGACTAAAAATAGTTTTAATTGTATGGTACATGGGATATTCCGAAGAAATGATGATCTTTCAGAAAATGTATCTTTATGATATTCCAAGAATATTGTGTTATTTTTTCAATCTTTAAAGTAATATTTAAGAAATAAAACAAGATGCACTATTCTTTTTCGATTTCCACAGTAAAATGGAGCTTGTCATAAAAATAAATAAACATAAATTTAATAAATTACTGATAGCGTTAGGGGAGATCGGGGCTCGTTGGTACAAGAGGCAAGTTGGCACTGCGTTCCGTTTATGTATTTATGATTAAAGAAACAATGAAAAAGTTACAGTAAAATATCTCTTTTATAACATAGGCTCATGTCT